>NW_026092914.1:0-243084 GCF_024586455.1 Bactrocera neohumeralis | reverse complement strand
GACCAAGCATTTCAGTTACTCAGCTGCAGTGGCATTAAAGTGGCCCATTTCCGGTGAATCATTATGGGAGAAAAAACAATTATAGCTGCCAATTGCCATCAGACGCTGCGGCTTCAAAATATTACCGTTACTTCCAACAATTTTCCGCACTTAGGAGCTGAAAATAGCCGGTATATCGCTTCTCCCAATCTTCTGCTCGGTTGATGAATTTTAGCTCAGTGACATAATGCAAATCGCATTAAATAAAGGGAAACGTTCTGTATACAACAAAAACTTCAACCTTGGTTGTTTACAACAAACACGATTATCGTTTCTACTTTTCACCTAATCTGTTCATATTGTCCTTAGCATCATGCTTCGACATCTGTGCAAACCACAGATGGCTTTCGTTTGGATGACGAGCGCCTAATACGTTGTGGTTGTAGCCGCCGACAAATAATCGGATATCAATTTGTGCTCTACAACGAGGGATTTTAAGAGTAGACTTAATAAAATATCTCAAAAAATTCTTTAAAAATTTAACTACTTTTGATACATACGCTTTTCATTAGGACATCTTAACATTAATCATCCAATTTAGCTAAAACTCTTAAATTTTGTTTTAATTCATTTCAAAAGCTAGTATTTTCTCTTCAACTTCAGAATGTAGCACCATTTGAAAGATGGGGGAATAATATCTCTTTAACATTTTCTTTCCAGCTTTGCTTAATATATCTTGATCATAAAGAAGTTTCGTTGCGGCTTGAACTCGCCTTGCTTTCTTTTTCAACGTTGTATCCTCAGTGAGTCACTTTACAAAATGCATCTGTAGAACTTTTTTAGGAAAAGCGTATGAAAAGTATTAAAAATATTCTCCCACATATCTCAGGTCTCAATAATTGCCTCTCGCAATTCTAACTAGTTTAAGTATAATGGTTTTCATTAGGAAGTCTTTACCCCAGTGAATGGCACATTTTTACTTGAACTACACTCGCTATTTGGATTTGCAAAATTTAGTTCAGAAATCATAAGGAACATTGAAATTTTGAAATACCATTGAACCAAAAATTATCGTAATCACTCCATACATAGACCACCAATTCAAGAAATTTTTTGGATAATATCCGGGACAGCGTCTGCATAGACTTAGGATCTTTAAGTAATCAAAAATTTTAATTCTACTTTTTATTTAGTAAAATATTGCTTTCCAAATTTTTATAACATCAAAGCTTTTGATTAAGAACATAGTGAATGCACTAACCGTACCCTGTAAAAATTCCTAACAGGAAAAAATTCAACTGTCGCCTCATTCAGTACAAATAATAGATGGAAAAGCCTTCATCAAAAAACATTTAGAAAATGAAAATTATTTTTCTTTCAAACCACAAAAAGCATTCAGATGAAGCTTTGGACATTTATTAAATAGCATTAATTTTGTTATCAAAAGACATCGATCAACCATTGCATTGCTCCCTTCGCAAGAGCTATAATATACAATGAAGTTAACTGCGAACTTATAAGTCGTTTCTAATTATCACATCCGACGGGGACTATGCTTGCCTTCTCTCACTATACTGAGAGGGTGAGAATGGCGGTGCCAAGTGAATCATATCAGGGAATAAATTGCATTTTCTACGTGCCGGCGGTATAGAGGATGCTCCTGTAACTGCTACAACTGCAAGCTTCATTGTTCTTAATGCTTCAATACGCCGCTAAATTTTTTTTTTTAACTTGCCAGTCTCACTTTGTTTAATGCGTTTCGAACATCATGACCTCGCCAGCGGCTTCGCTTGACATTTGAACTGGTCTGAACTTCGCTCGCTGACCCTTTCTATCTTGAGTTTAGTTTATATTCTGTCTTCGAATGGACCGATTGCGAAACGCCAACACTCTGAAAGCGAATCAGTGATAAAACTAAATTCAATTATCAATTCTTTATGACTATTCAAGGCGACGATCATCATTTAAGGGTAGCAAACTTAGATAAATAAAAATGTTTATTACATTAAGAATAACTAGTGTAATATACGGTTTTCCATGAAGCTTTGCTTTAGACGACTGAAACGAACGGAGAACACTTAGCACTCCACCAAACAGACGAAGCTGAAGCAGAGAGGTGATTTGACTAACCATTTAGTGTCTCTGCATTTCAGCTGGTATTGAACTTTGGGTGATTCTTTACTCATAATTTACTATGATCATTATTTATCATTTATTATGATTGAAATGTAAAAATAGACAACACTTCCAAAAATATTTTTCACAAATACTTTATAAATTTTTAATTTGAAATACATAAATATGTCGGAAGTTCCATAAGGAAATGCGTATTTCTTTACTACCAGAGGAAACAGGTAGATTACTGCAGACTACACAAGTTTTTCACCTACACATACGCACACTTAAAAGATGCGCATGCAACAATTTTGGTACTAGCACTAAACATGGAAGTTGCGGTATTCAAAGTGTTGTTTCTTTTTGTTGTTGTTTCTGCCTGAGTTGAATTTGACTTTTCCACTGCTTTTCCATAACCTTCCTTCGCTCAAAAGCATAAAAAGAGATCCTGCTTGACCTCAAATATTCCATCATTTTGTGGCATCTTCAAATGAAGCGCTTACGTTATTGGACCACCCGGTTTCGAGTGTAGTGCAGCGTATAACTACGCCTGACGGTGAGTGTTTTGTCAAATTTCATGCACGCACTAGCCATTTTTCAACTCGTGTAGGCACTTACACACACAAACCAAAGTTTTGGGAAGAACTAGGTGCTGATACTAACAAGTGCCTCCGAAAAAGTCCGAGAATACTTGAGTGCACTGCAAAGTGTTTGTTAGTCGCTTGATTGCGCTAGAAGCTGGATGTATGGGGCATATGAATGCACTAGGGAGGTGTACAGTTCAATGAATGAACTGTAAATAAAATAAGTAAAAAGTATTTGGAATCCGATAGTAAGAATTAAAAAGTGCTGGTACTACTTTTATGTCGTCTACAGATTGCATTGGTTCAAGAATTCCTTTCGGATCAGTTTTTGCCTTTTACTATATATCAAGTATATAATAGGAAATAGTTTATGATATCTCTGGTTAGATAAATTTTTCTACACTTAGCATGAGCAGGCTTTAATACTACGTCCTATAAGTGGTTTTGCTTGATACCTGCTGGCTTTCCAAGTTAGACCTAATTGAGTACTAGGATGAAAGTACAGAAGGGAAGGTAAAGACTACATTTTTTTACCAACAATTGGAGGTCATAATAAAAGTATTCAAAGCTTAATCTTCGAAGCCATTAGGATTGGAAAAACCAAACAACTTATCTGCTTTGTATTATCGACTCTCCAACAATCGAATTACAATTAATTTAGCTTGAAGCTTTTCGATATTTTCAGACGTCGATCCGTAAGAATTCCAAATTTACCTACAGTTTCTTTCTTAAATTTAAAATATGAGTAAAACTGATATAACACTTAGTTTAATTTTCAGAAACAACTCCTCTCAAATTTGGACCACCGTGATATTCGTGTGCATAACCTAATGGAAATGAAGTTTTCCAGCAAATTCGCAAGCCCCTACCTTGTGCTTTGAACTACTACTTAAATTGTCTCATTTTGGGTTCTTCTGCATGTCTCGCACATGCCTGTCCAAAACCACCCGCTGCGATGCAATTTCACAGCCATTAAATGTCTGTTGCCAAACTTCACTATTGTCTCTGTTAGTGTTCTCACAGCGCAGAGTTAATGCTCTCAATCGACCGACTACCACCGATTGTCTTTCTTGTCTGAAGTCATTTTTGAAAAATATCATGCTGAAAATTATTTTCCCAAATTAAAAGGTATTCGAGGCAGACGTGTGCTGTACATATGAAGCTATGTGTCAGCACACAAATTTCAATAATTCTTCATGCTACCTCCTGTCGCCCACTTTGTCGGCCAGTCACTTTCGGCCATTTCGTGCAATTTGAGCTAAGCAATCAAAACATCCATCATCCTGGAGCGGAGCGAAAACATATCGCTTTTTTGGCAGAGGTCACTCTTTTGGTAAAATTTTATCAAACATTTTTTTCATAAAATTTTTAACACAAACTATTAGATAGAAAAGTGGGTTACAAGGAGCGTTCCATAGTAAACAGGACTTAAAAAAAAGGACAAATGGTTTTTTTTGGCAAAATCAATTTATTTTATTCAAAATAGTCTAATTCTGCTTCAATACAGCTTTTTGCGCGGTCTAAAAGCATGTCGAACGAGTCTTTTAACTCGTTGGCCGGTATGGCCGCATTATGCCGGTGCAACAACAAGCATCGCATTTTTTGAAAAGGAAGAAATTGCCATATCTGGTAAATACGGGGAGTGGTTAATTGTTAAAATGGGATTTTTGGTCAAATAATCGGCCACAAGCGTCGATCGATGAGACGGCGCATTATCGTGCAACAAACGCCAACTTTCATCTTCGCGATATACCACTTTGAAAACGTTGAAACCACTCGTCCACTCTGCTACGGGATAGGCAATCATCGCCATAAACTTGTTTATATAGCGAACGTTCGGAGACTCTTTAAACTTGGAACTGTCACTCATATCATACAATCTACCGTAAAAAAGGTACGCGGTGAAAACTGTGCACCGTGTGGTGGAAATATGGCAACTCTCCTCAGTAATACTGCCAGAAGTATCAGTGAGTGAGATAAAATATCTCCCCTGCGGAAAATCATTTAAACCCTCTAAATATACGCAAGACTGCGCTAATTAAAGAATTTATAGAATGTTTTCATTTTGTGATCATTTTATGTAAACTCAATTAATAACAACAAAGACATTTCAATGTAATCAGCGTAATCTAACGAGGAAAAGAACAGCAATCAATTAAATGCGGTATGTATGTTGGCGAAGTAGTGTAGTGACATCTGTTGATCAGAACCACAGTTAATCAGCTTTCTTCACCTACACATTTCTACGATTGTGAGATCATTGCAATCAACAAAAATTAGAGGAAAAGAAACAATAAATTTGCAACTGCAACCTTTTAAATGTTGCAACGAAAATGCGGTAGCACCGCGAAAGGAATGTAAAATGCAAGGAAGTGGCGGTAAGGAAATGAAAGGGTGAAGTAAAACTGCACACAAACGTTCATAAGTACACACACAAGTGAAACCAAAGAAGCGAACAATCTTAAAAGGACATTAAAGCCATGCAGTAGTAAAATTTGTTGTCTTAGCAGTATTCGCCACATCGCATCTGATATATAATGGGTAAATACGCGCAAATTATTAATTTAAAACATTAATTCTTCTTCTTCTTAATTGGCGTAGAAACCGCTTAAGCGATTATAGCCGAGTTAACAACAGCGCGCCAGTCGTTTCTTCTTTTTGCTACGTGGCGCCAATTGGATATTCCAAGCGAAGCCAGGTCCTTCTCCACTTGGTCCTTCCAACGGAGTGGAGGTCTTCCTCTTCCTCTGCTTCCCCCGGCGGGTACTGCGTCGAATATTTTCAGAGCTGGAGTGTTTTCTTCCATCCGGACAACATGACCTAGCTAGCGTAGCCTCTGTCTTTTAATTCGCTGAACTATGTCGATGTCGTCGTATATCTCGTACAGCTCATCGTTCCATCGAATGCGGTATTCGCCGTGGCTAACGCGCAAAGGACCATAAATCTTTCGCAGAACTTTTCTCTCGAAAACTCGCAACGTCGAATCATCCGTTGTTGACATCGTCCAAGACTCTGCACCATACAGCAGGACGGGAATTATGAGTGACTTATAGAGTTTGGTTTTGTTTGTCGAGAAACTCAATTGCCTACTCAGTCCGAAGTAGCACCTGTTGGCAAGATCATGTGTGAAGTTCAACGTAAGTGAGCAAAGACATTGATCGCCATTCACTTGGGAATGGCCAGAAACGATTCTTTTACACATGGCTCAAAATCACTACTTCCGGTCTTTGACCAAGTATCCTCTGGGTAGCCTAAGAACATCCGTTCGAAGGCGACTAAAGTGAGAAGGCGAAACTTTCCCTACAAGGGTTGTGCGCTGGGTTTGGGACCCGCCACGTAAAAAACACCCCCCAGTGAAGAGCTACAACCAGCCTCGGATGAGAGACCCCCCTTTTGATGACGACCATGGCAAAACATTAATTGGGAATAATTTTTTACCTGCCCTCGTGGGTTGCGTTGGAGTTATATTTAAATAGTAAAGTTGAGCTTTGAGGTTGGATTGCGAATAGAATTAGTGTTTGCTTAGCAAAAAATATTTAGAAATAAACACAGTTAAATAAATGGAATGCTGAAATATATTTTTTTTAAATGTTTCTTGATTCATGACATTTTAAAGCTTTGAATTTTAAAATCTAGAAGCAACATCCTGCGTTTGCGTTTCGAGTGAAGATAATCTAAAGTCCATTGTTGAGATGCCAGTTTTGTATGCTCTATGGGCAGATGAAATCATTGGTCTACATTTTTTCAAAAATATTGCTGGTAATAAGGTTACAATTAATGAGGAACGCAGTAGAGCCATGATTAATAACTTTTTGATTACGGAATTGAAGAATGTGTAGTGCGGACTACTATCGGTTCCTACAAGCCACCCACAAACTCTATCATCGTCTGTAATACTTTTTGACTTTTGAATTACTAACAGTTTCGTCCAAACCACTCATAGTGCACTCACCTGCGTTCTCCTGCGATTGGTCGTGCTATTTTCCTGGCAGAAACATTTACCGTACAAATCTGGCCAATTAATTTTGTGCATGCCAAAGCATATGGTGATCGAACAATCAATCTATTAGCAATTACATTTTGTACGCTCCACCGCACTTTTGCTTCCAGCACAGACGGGAAGAATTGATGGTCACTTAAAGTTTCGCAAGCAGCTTGATATCTGTCTGTGCCTGGAGACATGACACCTAACGACACACACACACATACAGATGCATTTGCAAACACTTGCTGTATTGTTGCTGTTGTTAAAATTTGCTGCATAACCATAGTACAACTGGTGCGTTAGATCAGCAACGCCAGGCAACAACCAAATGCGCGCCCGTTGTCTAACCGAAAGTTGAAAAGTTCATTCTCGCTTCAATCAAGGCTGTACGAAGCGCTAGCAATATTGTGGAGAAATGCTGGATGGACTTGGAGTTGCGGCTTCACCTTGTTGTTGAGACTGCACCGGCGTAGTTAACAATTTTGTACGTTAGTTGCACAGTTTGCGTCAATTTTACGCAGTTAGCAAAGTTGCATACATACATATACATATTTAATATAGTCCAGATGGAATTATGTATTTGCATGTGTGTAGTTTATTCTCCGGAAAACGTATAACTTTGGATCTCTTAAAAATAATATTATTGACATTATTCCGGTGAAAGTTGAATAGTTTCGAAAACTGGTAAATGTTAAGTGTTCAGAAAACGGTTAAATATGCAAAATGTTGTCATTTCAAAACTACTTGTCCGACAGATTTCAAACTTTGTGCACATTTTTGACATACAAAATAACTCCCTCCATCGTTTAGTATTTTTTTTGTTACGTTAAGGGTGTTTTGCACCAACACACTGGCGGAATTTTTTAGTGGAAAACAGCAGTTTTCACTTTAAATGGCCGCCAATAATTTTTAAATGAAAGAAATATATATGTATCAGAGAATGATGGGTGGAAGATTTGATTAGAGTTTGACTAATTTTTCTTCGTTTTTATTTTCGGATAATTTTCAGCAGAGTTACGTAAACACCGGAAAGTGTTTTTTTCTCAAGACGTTTTGGGAGAAGCTCTATTACCGGCTTATGCTTCAATATTTCTGCATGAAAAACTTACCTTAAATTATCAAAAGTAGAAAGTGGCCAATAATGTACAAAAGGTCCGAATAAAATTACTCAATCCATATTTAGGAATTAAATTCGCAAAAAAAGCTTAAAGCTGTCCAGAGTATTTTCGTGTTTTGCTTGTAGTCAAAGTGCTTATTACACAAAGACCTCTTGTCTGTAATTGGCATTTATATTTGGTTTTAAGGTGTGATGTCAAATGGATAATTTGCAATTTGGTGAGATCGATTTTTACTAAAAAAAGATTATTACGCTATTAGGTTGTGACTCTTCCCTTTTGATCTTTCAAAAGTGTAAAATAACCCCTTTTTTACCTGGTTGATCAGTAATCTAGTGCAACTTCCTTGTGAATCTGGACCGTCATACAAGTGCAGACATCCAAATATTCTCAGAGAGGGCAGCGAAATATTTCAATATTCTGTATTACATAATATAGGAACTCAAACAACGGATTCTTCAAGTCTCAAAACAAAAATGCCATACTTTTCCTTACTAATTTTCCAAGAGTGAGACTGATTTTCACATAAATTTTCACAAACCCATGCAATGTGAGTTTTTTTCTTCACATAAAACATGACTTCCAGTGCTTAATTCCACTCTCATTCATACGGTCAGCGCCTGAGGAAGCACAAAAATTTACAAGCATTTACAAGATGTTTTATCTTGATTTATTTGCTCAATTTTCAACTTTTAACCAGACACCAGCCGGCAGCAACATTGCGGTTCAACACAGTCATATACACCGCGCTTGGAAACCATTTGGCACTGTCACTGCGTCACAGTAAAAAGCGACCTTCTTTTTTAAATGGTTGAAAACCGTTTGATGACGAATTTAAGTTCCTTAGCGATGTCATGGCTGCCTATGTGTTGGCCTGGTCAATCTTTTCCATAATTTCATCGACTTTTTCAGCGATAGGTCGACCAAAGAGAAATGCATCTTTCACATCGAAATTTCCAGAACGGAAGCGAGCGAACCATTGTTGTGCTACACGAATTCATACAGCGTCGTTTCCGTAAATTTCACTAATTTCATTCGTCGCTCGCGTGGCATTCTTCCCTTTTTTATAAAAAAAATTCGAAATATTGCGAATTCTTTCATTACATTATCACTCAGTTTTGTAACAGCTGCAACCTTTTTTCAACTTCCCAAATTTAGTGAAGCTTAAAATCTCACCTTTCCAACACTATATGGTTTGACACAATGCAACGACTGCAACATCTAGAGATGAACATATTTCCGGAAATTCCTGGCGATGACCGATTATTGTTAAAAAATACATATTTCTTTAATTTTTCCGATTTTGCGAATATTGATCCTTTTCAAGTTTGATGTCTTATTCTTTTGCTTGTATTGGAGAACATTTATCACGTTTATAGGAAGCGGTACAAATTTCTTTTTTGTCCCATTATAAGACTTCTTGGGTCTATTCTAATATTATTCAATTCGTGCTAGACATTCAAGTACATTTGGAGAGATAATACAACTATTAGTAGACATATTTAGCCAAGATTTTGTACATAGATGACAAGATCGAGACAGCGTATACTTTAATAGTTTGTAGAATAACCAAAAAAACTTAATTTTCAACAACTTCAAACAGAAGTCACATTGAATTGATCAAAGCTACTTAAATAAAAACACATTTTAACTCATTGTCTTTTCAAGCTGCCCTCATTAGTACACAAATTATTCCGAAATGCAATTACTCAGCAGTTACGTACGTTAACAGAGGGTGGTGATGTCACTGCATGCTTGCTGTAGGCTGGTGTTAATTGGTTGTTAGCAGTGATTTGTTGCAGGAAATGGCTCGCCACATTGTGCGGCACTCGATGTTTTTGTTGTTATATTTTGAAATTTGAAAATATTGGCGTTTGTTTGTTAAGTTAAAAAGGCTTTTTGAAATTATTCTTTATAAAAATGACTTTATTGGCTTCGTATTATTGCCAATAGATGTACCATTACCGTACTAGTATTAAAATGTTACTCATACGCCATGATGTGAATTTGCTATTTTTTGTAAAGAATCCTCAAAACAAGACAATCTTAACCAGTATAGCATCGAAAAACGTTTGTGTTGGAAGCCGGAAGGTCTGATGAAGAGTGATTATTTCATTCCTTTCGATTTTCAATATCAGTACAGCACGTTTTTTAAACTATTTTACCAATTTATGATGCAATGCAAAAACAGAACATCTAATAAGACGGTCATAATGATCTGTACGCATGACTCTTGGGCTAGTCGAGAGTATATAGTCGTAAACGGCCAGAATTACTTTCCGTTCAAGTCTCTCAGTTAGCCTATCGGCATTTCTCAACAATACCGAAACATGTGTTTTGCTGCTACAATAACAATACCATGCTGATGCTCGGAAGTTCTTTTGTTTGTATGTCCTCCTGGTATCTAAGTTCTTATATCTTGCTCCAATGGAAAGAGCTGATCGCCAAAATAATATGGATTTTTGGTTATATTCTCATTTCTATGGGTTACTCATACGCCCCGTCAAACTGCGCGGTGTGCTGTGAATTGTGGAACGTATGAGTAACCGATTTTCTTTTCTTTCATAAACTATTTAAAGTAGTTTAGTCACTTTAAAATGTAAAAGCTAAATACATATATACCATAATATGGTATAAATAAATATACAGAAGCAAAATAATATTTCATTCCATCCTCTCCAGTTGCCACTGTCATTTTATCTTAATTGCTCTCCATTATATGAGGAAAGTTTAGCTACATCATATTTATTGCGTGGAGTTTTATACTTTTTACCTCATTTGCCTCCTCTCATAATTTAATACACTTATCTGTTTGTATTTTTAGTTACGCACTTCAAGTGAGGGCAAAATGTTTACGCATTCGCTCGTTGTCTGACTCGCCTGCAAACTATTAAATGCTTGTTGGAAATATCGTTCCGCTGAGCAAACTGTCTCGGCCATGTACCGATATAATCAGCTTATTGGCTGATAAGTATTAAAAACAGAAGATTTCAAACAAAGTGTCCTCATAAGGGCATGTACAGTTGTTGGTGGAATTGTTGCGGTAGTGCTTGAGTTGAAGGGACTGTACAGCTGGATCAGATTTAAATGACCGTAAAGCATGATAAAAACTGTAAAGTTGAATGGGAGCCAATTATATATCAATACACAGTTAAGTTGGTTAGTCACTTGGCCACAGCTTATTTTATTATATTACTCACACCCTCACCTTTTAAACGAATGTGCTCTCAAACCAAATTACAGATTGTTAAATGAAAGGACGCAACTTAATTACGAAGGAATTCAAAGTGAAACGGGTCACACTGAGAATGTAGTAAAGATAGCTTTCGTATATACATAAATACATACATATATGTATATAAGAATATACAGTGGGTGATTTTACATAACTCACAAACAATCGTAGTTCTTAACACATTTTGTCCAACACTTTTTTACAAACTAAAGATTATATCCAATACGTTGAGTTCAGAAATATTGTTGAAATTTACTACCATAAAAGCGCTTTCGTTATTGAAAAAATTCTTAATATAATTCAAATTATTATTAAATAATGAATAAGCCCTAATGGAGAGATATATATCTTGTACAAAATGAAGGAAGGGTCGGATATACTATATATATATATGTTGTAGTAGTAGAAAATTATTGTTTTTTTTGAAGAGTACAAAAATACGTCAACAACTTTTAAATTTTGATTTTTATTTTTCGATTATAAAATAAGAACTATTCAAAATCTTTTATTCCAAACTGGATAAGGAAGCAAAGCGTATGAAAGTAGACAAGACGAAATATCTCCTGTCATTCCTCAATCAGTCATCGCATTCGTTCACGCGTCAGTGTTGACAGTCAGAACTTTGAAGTCCTAGATAATTTCGTCTATCTAGGAACCAGTTTTAACACCAACAACAATATCAGCCTTGAAATGTAACACAGAATCACTTTTTCCAAAAGGGGCTACTTTGAACTGAATAGACAATTGAAGAGTACAGTTCCCTTTCGACGATCAAGGATCAAATTCTATAAGTCACTCATATTCCCCGTTCTGCTGTGTGGTGTTAAGGCATGGACAATAACAACATCTGATGAGTGGACGTTACGAGTTTTCAAGAGAGAAAGGGCAGAACCTTTTAGAAGATTTAT
Source organism: Bactrocera neohumeralis (assembly GCF_024586455.1). Taxonomy (NCBI): domain Eukaryota; kingdom Metazoa; phylum Arthropoda; class Insecta; order Diptera; family Tephritidae; genus Bactrocera; species Bactrocera neohumeralis. Next base: position 231,163 of record NW_026092914.1, on the reverse strand, counting down.
TTAGAAGATTTATTTTGCGCATTGGCAACGATGAGTACCGCAGTCGATGAAACGATGAGCTGTATGAGATATACAACGACATTGACCTTTTTTGTTCAGTAAATGTTATGTGCGCCAGTAATGAAGAAGATTAACGAACTTTATGACCATTAATTTGAAGTGTTTGTGCAAAATTTATTTATGATTGAATGAAGCTCCAATAATTTTTTTAACCGTACTTGCAAGAATTCATTGAATTTTTGTGAAAGTAAAGTTTTGAAATCCCGTGGCCTACACACTTGAATTTTCAAACGTGTTTTTCTCGAAACTTCTCGTTTTAAGATGGCGTCCACGATTTCTCAAATCGATTGCTTTAAAATTTTAATGATAGAACGCCCGAACAGTGTTTTTTGAAAAATATTGAAGCTATCAAAAAACTAAATTTGGAAGATTTGTAAAAGTTCTTACTCCGCCGATGGCCATCTACATACAGATTACAATCAATTTATCTTCTTGAGTTTAGGTAAGCCTGCTGAAGTCAGGGAAACCGTTTGGCTACCTTTTTTCTTCATAGGTGACATTGAAGCGATATCGTTTCCTTGTACTTCAACATAGTTGTGAAGCGTTAGCGCTTCAGTACAGGGTTTGTCCGGAAAGTAATAGGACTGATTTTCTTCCTCCGCACTGTACTTGGGAACGTGGGCGTACCGACTGAATTCGGTACATGGCGTTCCTAGCTAGCGAACAAGCGGCTGGTCAGTTGTCTCCGAGCACTTGGAAAGTCGGGACAAACATTTTCGCGTGATCAGTTTCTGTGAGTGATGCAAGCCAAAAATGCAGCGTTCGTTAGATCTGAGGTACGCGATTAAATTTTGTGGGAAATTCTGTAAGTCTGCGACAGAGACGTTTTATATAATCAAGCAAGTTTACTCAGATAGTGCTTTGGCAAGAAGAGGCGTGTTTCGGTGGCACAAGGCCTGTTTGAAAGGCCGAGAAATGGTCGCTGATGAAGACCGCGCTGGGAGACCTGCGACTTCGACAAATATCGACAAATACACACAATTTGACTCTTGTGCGCAAAGTTTTGAGCTCAAATCATCGACTAAGTATTCGTTTCATTGCATAGGTGTTAAATTTATCAAAACTGTGGTTCATGATATTGTGCCGAAGCACTTGAACAAGATGGTCCCAAAAGTGATCACTGATGACCAGAAATTGCGGCGAGTTTAAGTGTGCCCATAAAATTTGAACAGGTGTGAAAGTGACCCCCAATTTTGGAATACCGTAATCACAGGTGACGATTCATGAGTCTTTAAGTTAAGTTTAAGTTTCAAGCAGCAATCACCTCGCCTATCAAGGCTTTTCCGTAGAATTCCTTCCGTGATGCCTTCATTACTTGGAAATCGTGCTGGCAGCGCTGCATCGACGCTGAAGGAGCCTATTTTGAAAGTTTTTAAAGAATTGTAACGATTGGTTCAATAAATTTTTTTAAGTCGACTCAGTTGCACTACTTTTCGGAAAAACCTTGTAAACATCAACTTAGACCGGTTCGACCAAGAGGCAAACAATTCCGTCTTCCTGGTCTTTCATAGCCCTGTAACCGGCAGTTATTACGCTGTACTACTATATTGTATTGACGCTCAATTGTTCGATGAGTGGCAAATGGGTTTATAAGCCTAGGCCCCATAAATCTGATATAAGGCTTTTGAAATATCCAGCTAACTTTATACCTTATATATATATTGGTCAGTATGTGAATTATCTTCATGCAAACAAGATACACCCGCGGCCAAGCGTAACTTACCACTTGATATTTTTTCACTATTTTCAATTTTTTCGTTCTTTGGGTAACTTTTTTATGGATTTAATAGAATACGGGGAATATATAGATGGCTCGAATATATTTGGTTAACTGTTGACTTTAATCTGGCCCATTTGTAAAATTAAATTGAGACAACTTGTTTTTATTTGCACACAAGTCTTTGATTTCATTATTACTAATTCTTGTAATAACTTAACAACATTTTTTGTTTCAATTGAAAATGGAATTACAACATATTCAAAAAGAATAACGGGGAATCTAATATGGCGTCGGTCCACCTCTAGCGGATATTACAGCTTCGATATGAGCAGGCATTGACCCAACAAGTTTCTCCAAAACACTGCTTGAAATTTCCTCCTCCCAAACACTTTCTAACATTTTTTTTAGTTCTGGTTTACTTTTACTTTTTTGACAGAACTTATTTTTTTTTAATATTTTATATTTGTGTAAGTCAGAGATCACTTCGTTAAAACTTAACGGAAAAATTCCATTACCGCAACAAGTACCGTTATAATGGTGATAGAACACGTTTTCGCTAGAAATTTCTTAATGGTAAGTTACGCTTGGCCGCGGGTGTATGTATTTTTCTGGTAATACCCGTATCCCCACATACCTTTCACACGAACTCCAAAGATCCGGTTGGCTATAATAATAGAAAATAAAATCAATAATTCATTTAATAGTTGAAATTTGTATTTATGGTAAGGCGTTGCAAGTGTTGGGTATAAGTATTGTTTAAAAGTGCATAATTTAATATGTACTAAAAGCAAGCTGCAAAAATAGCATGGAAGCGCCTGTTGCCATGTGTTGCTGCGGGCTTCAAAGTGTTTATATTCTGATTTCGTAGCTTTGGTTTAATAACATCGGAGTGATTGTGGTGAAAGGGTAAAACTTTTGGGTGTACTTTGTGTAATAATGTAATAAAAGAGTGAAATTTGTGTTCACAAAGTTTGTCAGATCTTGCAAATACATGCATATAGCGTTGTTGTTTTAGACCACACCAAAAAGTTTGCTAATGTGTAGATGCCACAATTAGAATGGAATATAAAAGCTTCCTTTATGTCCTAAAGGTGATTCATACAAATCAAACAAGTGTTTAGGTCACACCAAGGGATATTTCAGTTAAATCGCGGTTACGTATCATTGGATTAATAATAAGTACCCAATGATGTATTGGAAACGACGGTTTCGAAAAAGAAATCTTTTGTTTTTTCATAAATCCAGTCAGAGCTTTCATAGAATGTTTCATATTTAATTTTGAAAGAAAAAGCCACTTCGGATTAAATAACTTGAAAATTATGAAATTGAATTATATAGTACTTTTAACCTCCACTTCTTTAAGTTATAAAACTGTGCAAATATAAAATTAAACGATAAACTTTTCATACAATTTCCACAATCTGAATTAAAATGAATTCTTGAGTAAATTTAGTTGTACGGATTTCACGATTTACAGTTGTAATGTACGAGGTGTGTTCAAAAAGTATCGCGAATTTTGAATTTTCGCGGGTTACGTATATTCGAATTTCGAATTTTTTGTGGCGTTATGTTGGTACTCATGTCTCTTATTTATGCCGACAAGTTCGGCCATTTTGAATGTTCATTTAATTGTTGACAGCTGCTTTGCTCCCACGTGTTTATGACCGTCTTCGATTTTTACCTATTCAAAAACAATGGATCAAAGAACCTGTATCAAATTATGTGTGAAAAACGAAATTAAGTGCGTGGATGCATTCCGAATGTTGACTGTGGCATACGGAGAAGCTACCTTGGACCGAAGCAACGTTTATCGGTGGTACAAAATGTTCTCAGAAGGCCGAGAAGATGTGAACGACGAAGAGCGTGCCGGACGCCCGAGCACTTCAACAACAGACGAAAAAATTAATGAAGTGGAGAAAATGCTATTGGCCAATCGTCGAATCACCATTAGAGAAGTTGCTGAGGACCTAAACATATCGATTGGCAAGTTATGCGCAATTTGCGCGAAGCGATCCGCCAGAAACGCCCGGATTTGTGGAAGAATAAAAATTGGCTTTTGCACCACGATAACGCCCCTGCTCACACATCGTTGCTTGTGCGCGACTTTTTGGCCAAAAACAACACACTAATGATGCCGCAGCCACCGTATTCCCCAGATCTGGCCCCCTGTGACTTTTTCTTGTTCCCTAAATTGAAGAGGCCCATGAAAGGACGACGTTACGCTTCTCTTGACGAGATAAAGACGGCATCGAAGGAGGAGCTGAAGAAGATAAAAAAAAAAAATGATTTTTTGAAGTGCTTCGAAGATTGGAAAAACCGTTGGCACAAGTGTATAATATCTCATGGGGATTACTTTGAAAGGGACAAAATAGATATTCATGAATAAATAAATAATTTTTGAAAAAACACAAAATTCGTGATACTTTTTGAACACACCTCGTATTGCCTTAGAAAAACCAAAAAAATCTGCAAATGGGTGTACAAATGAACTCCAAACAAAAAAAAAAAGCAACATTAAATTCGGCTTTATCGAAGCTATAATAACGTTCACAAATACAAACGATTCGTTATTCCAGTTTATTTAGCATGGCTAAACCAACTCTGCTCGTAAAGATGATCAATTACTTATGTTTTTTATAGAGCATCCGACGCTTTACTTAGCTTGATTTAAACCTGTCCAGGGAATAAAAACTAACCAATACTAAAAAAGTTAGCAAACAAATGCACTTACAAACTTACATACATATGTGTGCTACCACTTGCTTACTGTTTTTGCTGTGAATGAGAGATGTGTGCACTTTATAACCATGTTTTTTCCGTTAATTCTCCACAAACAAAAAAAAAGAAAATCCGCATATACAAATGTATGAATGCTTCTCAGCACAAAAAGAATTCAGAAGACTTCTGCATATGCTGCAACTTGGTCTCCGGAGATGCGCTGCACATGATGACCGCAAATTGGCCTGACTATTTGCTAAGAAGCAAGTGCGTCAAGCTTCTGCAATACTGCAATTGTGTTGTCCATTTGAGACAAAACTGCATACATTTTTTCAAATTTATTCAATTTGTGGCAGTGGCCATTGTATTTTTCATGCTATCCGCTTTGGTACTAGTGGGCAATAAATATTGCAGTTGCTTTAAATAGACGCATTCATAAAAATCAGCGAGGACTCTTTTTGACTAGCAGCTTTGCATCGTGAATCTTAAGTTTGCTCTATAAAAGGCCAGTACAGTAAGTATAGCGTCTACCAATAAGAACGACGTGATGTTAAAATTAAATAAAACATTCAGGTTTGGTGAAATGGGTTATGATTTGAACAAAATGTTATACCTCCACACTTTTGATGCAAATTTTCTTTGAATCGTGTGCATTTTAGCGGTAATATCGGCTATAATGCCTGAATGTTGTCTTCGAGCTCATCGAGTGTTGCTGGTTGATTAGCTTAAACCTTAGATTTAATATACTCTCAAAGATGATAATCTAATAGCGTTAAATCGCTTGATCTTGTCGGCCATTTATGTGCGCCATTTCTCGAAATTAACAAGCCGGCAAACTTTGTACGCAAAAATTGTTAGAAATAGAGATCGTCCGCGTCATTTCACCAAATTCCGAGAAAAAAGTTGGTCAACATTGCGTTAGAACACTTGCAATTCATGGTAATGACATTTACCGTCTCATTAGGGCAGTTATATGCCATAGCGATCCAATATCAGCCGTTATGACAAGAGAGCAACTTGTCGGTAAGAAAACGACGTCTACAACGACCAGTTTGATATCTTGATCTTTAAATATATTTTACAATAGGCGTGTTTTATTTCACCAGCAAATTAAGCTAATAGCTTATTTTGTATGGAAGACTTAGCCAACATATTTATATTGGCTTGTCATAAGCTATCATAGCTTGTATATTGAACTAGAGGCCTTGCCAGTTCAGCGCTTTTTATACTCTGAACAGGGTATATTAAGTTTGTCACGAAGTTTGTAGCACCCAGAAGGAAGCGTCGGAGGCCCTATAAAGTATATACATATATAAATGATCAGTATGTCGAGCTGAGTCGATTTAGCCATGTACGTCTGTCTGTATATATACGAACTAATCCCTCAGTTTTTAAGATATCGTTTTGAAATTTTGCAAACGTCATTTTCTTTTCAAGAAGCTGCTCATTTGTCGGAACCGCCGATATCGGACCTCTATAACATATAGCTGCCATACAAACTGAATGATCGGAATCAAGTTCTTGTATGGAAAACTTTCACATTTTGCAAGATATTTTAACGAAATTTGGCACAGATTATTTTCTAAGGCAACAATGTAATCTCCGAAGAAATTGTTCAGATCGGTTAACTATAGCATATAGCTTCCATACAAACTGAACACATAGTCACTAACAAAAATGCACCTGTGAAGGGTATTTAGCTTCGGTGCAACCGAAGTTAACGTTTTTTCTTGTTTTCATTCACAATAGCAAGGTTCTTTCCAAAAAAAAGTAGTTTTTGAATGAGTATTGAGTTAAAATTAAGACAAATATGAACACTTGTTTTCAGTTTCTTGTATTCTAGACCTCAAATGAATAATACAGATGTATGTATTGTATCGTATATTAATATTCCGTTCACAAATTTGAAATTTCAAACTAAATTGAATATCAGATGATTGTTCTTGTTCGCATTGCCAACACAATTTATGTTTAAGCAAATTTATGAAATAAGCTAATTGCGTTTTATTTTTCCATGATTTAGCTATTAGCTTATGGTGGTCAAAGAAAAGACGGCTAATGTCTCTTACGTTTCTTTGTGTGTCTTTAATCGTCGTGGCTTGGCATTTCAGAATACAAAAATATGGAAATACAAATATGTGTTAGTGTACCGATAGTTGCGGAAATTTCGTACAGTGAAGTCAAATAGTACTAGAATCCTGTGAGCAGTCAATATATTATTTTAACTGTCAGAGAAATCTCCAACCCGACTCAACGGAAGAAAATGCTTATTTCTTAATAAGGGTTATTAGACTTAATTGGCTTGAATAAGAAAACCAAAAGAGAGTCAACATAAATTTCCAATTGAGATTTTACTGAAGAACGTTTTTGGAAAAACAAATAATTTGTTTAATAAGTTTTCAGTATAAATACTCGTACTTCAGCAAAGCAGGTATTCTGCAGCAGGCATCAGAAGTTCGAGTTTGATTTAGGTGTGAGGGTAATCAAAATATGTTGAAGACTTCCAATCTACTTTCCATTCTAAAGTAAACCCCATACGTTATAACGCAGCGACCGTTAAAGAACACAGCCTCGGGCAATTCTAATTTTGGATGACGGCACGGAACAAAAAGATACAAAAAGATACGTTAAGCTTTAAATGTATGCAGGTCGGTGAACACTTCAACGAAACTCATTTAATGTGCTGTGGTGGTATGAAAGTTTCAAACTCCAAAGAAACATGCAAATACATACTGTGACTTTTTATGCCATAGTCGTGCGCTAATTATCACATCTGACGATGACAGCGAATCGGTAAGTAATACTGAGACACAAATAACTTGGCGGCTATTGGGCACACGCTGCTTCGTGTTTTCATCCATGTCGAATATGCACACAAACACCCCACTTCAACACTTGTCCGTCTATAGGCTGGGGTGAAGATGACATCACAAATATTGACACGAATGTTAATTATATTTTCATAATAAAATAAACAGAAAAAGCACAATAATAAATGAAATAATAGCGCAAATGAAAGCATACTCTCACAATGAAAAACAAAGACGAACAAGAGACGAAAACAGAAGTGACCGAAAATTAACCTACACACAAACCATCACTTGACTGCTCTCCTTACTCAGTTGGTTCAAGGCACGCTGTGGTGGCAGGGTCTGCGAAGGCGTTTGCAGGAAAAACACAATTATTGCAATATTGATTGACAAGAACAGTAGTGGCATATTTTTTTTTATATATGTATGCAAAAGCTAATTCTGCGATGCCTTATTGATTGACATACGTTTGAGTACAAATGTAGTGGCATCAGCATATGCGCTTTTTTGTCAGTTTTCAAAATTGAGAAAACATGTAATTATTTATTGATTGACAAGCGGCAAGTTAAAGTTATAAAATACATTTTTTTCAACAAATAGTAAATATCCGTTACATCGACCAGGTCTGTGAGTAATTAACAAGCCTATAGTGTATCGAGATTTATGTATATATATATATATATACAATAAATATAGATGTAATAAATATAGATGTATGTGTATAATGAAACTATGAAGTTGTCTCGGCAATAAATTAAAGAATTCTTAAAATCTTATTAATTTTCAGTCCACCACACAGACCAGTGCACACGATAAACACCCTCCAAAGCGTGCAAAAACGCAACAGTCAGCTTACAAAGTTATGACGTCTGTAGTTTGGAATGTATTGAAATCGCCTAAATCTGGAGGTATTTGAAACAAGAAATCAGAATGGCTAAGTTCGGGTGGAACCGAACATTTTATACTTTTGCAATATGCAAGATTCATGGGAAATACCTTAAGGTATAAAACGTCATCCAGAAGCTCGGAATCTAATCAACTTTATATGTACATACACCATATATAACTCTTACACTGACCGACATATTCGGCATAAGGTTTGTTAGAAAAACGAAAATCATTATATATTTAGTATATGGGAGTATCGCCATTCTTCTTCTTCTTAATTGGCGTAGACACCGCTTACGCGATTATAGCCGAGTTAACAACAGCGCGCCAGTCGTTTCTTCTTTTTCGCTACGTGGCGCCAATTGGATATTCCAAGCGAAGCCAGGTCTTTCTCCACTTGGTCCTTCCAACGGATAGGAGGTCTTCCTCTTCCTCTGCTTCCCCGGCGGGTACTGCGTCGAATACTTTCAGAGCTGGAGTGTTTTCGTCCATCCGGACAACATGGCCTAGCCAGCGTAGCCGCTGTCTTTTAATTCGCTGAACTATGTCAATGTCGTCATATATCTCGTACAGCTCATCGTTCCATCGAATGCGATATTCGCCGTGGCCAATGCGCAAAAATCTTCCGAAGAACTTTTCTCTCGAAAGCTCTCAACGTCGACTCATCAGTTGATGTCAAGTCCAAGGAGGGAGTCATGTGTAGAAGTTCACGCAAGTGAGGAAAGTTCTCTGATCGCCATTCACTTGGGAGTGGCCAGAAACGATTCTTCTACACATGGCTCAATCAGCTCACGACTTCTGGTCTATGACCAAGTATCCTCAGGGTCGCCTAAGAACATCCGTTCGAAGGCGTGCTAAAGTGAGAAGGCGAAACATCCCCCACATAGGGTTGTGCGCTGGGTTTGGGACCCGCTACGTAAAAAAACTCTACCAATGAAAAATTACCAACAGTCTCGGAAGAGAAACCCCCTTTTGATGACGACCATGGCAAACGAAATAAGGAGTATCGACATTATTTCGGCTAATTTCGCCAATACCACATACTATTAACATGTAACAGACTAAAAAAATGTTCCCAGTGCTTCATTAAGGTCCCTCACATAAAATCACCAATAATTAGGAGCAAAGTCAGTCAGATGTTCGAAAATCCTGATATTTGTTATATGTGCGTTGGTTAAATTTTTCGCACAATTTTATCCCTTTTAGGTACAAAGATAGATTAGATGGATTTTAAATTGTGTTGTATGGGTAGGCGGGGCCCCGTCCAAGTTTCACTCTGGCTCCCATAAAGTCTTCTCATACCATCTCAGATCTAAAATTGTATGTCTCTGGTGTTTTTACTTATTGTTGATCGCACTTTTATGAGTTTAAGACATTTCTGCTGAACGAATTTGGATATCATAACTTAAATAGTTTAGAATATATGTACATGAGAACAAGAAGGGGCAGAACTACGCCCACTTTTCCAAAGATTTTTATTCCGCAGGTGTCTTCTGTTGCTGCGATCCCCAAAATTAATATTATTTATCTTAATTTGGTGCTTAGTTATGGCACTGTACTGGTTTTCGCTTAATGGCATTTTGTGGGCGTGTCACTGATCCGAAAACGCCCATCTATTACCTCTTTCCCGAGAAATAACGAATTCTTCCAAAAATAAATGTTTTAATCTGATAGACCGGCACTTTTCAATTGCCCTGTTAATACACAGCTGATATACAAGCTGAAGGATCGGAATCAATTTCTTGTATGGAAAACATTCTTATCCTACAAGATATCTTCACAGTTAGCGTGTTAACTTTTTTGTTTAACATTTCGATGTATTCTACATTGTGACTAAAAGTAATCGGATTTTAAAACAAACGCATTTTGGTATTCATTTCGTTTTTGGCTTTAAATTTAGTCACTATCGTACTCTTTTTAAAAAAAAATTCAGCTTTATCGGGACGAGTCGAGCAAGAACGCGTTTCATACCCAAAATCATATGAACGGACTCGCGGCAGATGTCGAGCTCTCTTAGTTGCCTGAAGATTTTCAAGCACCATGTCCTTTACTTTTTTAATATTTTCATTTCTTGAAGAAGTCGAAGGTCGAGACGGAGGCTTGTCTTCAACAATCTCTCGACGGTCTTTGAAGCCTTGTACCACTCCTAGGCTTATGGTTTTGATAAAACTGAATCACCGTAAGCCTTTTTCAATAGTCGCACTGATTGCGCATATGAATGTTGGTAAGAAAAATAAAATTTGAGACAAATTTTTTTTTCGAAATTTTTACCCATTGTCCATTGTAAAAATTGCAACGCACTGCTGTGGTGAACCGACTAAAGCAGCTGCTGTAAGCAAACTGGTTAACAGATATCACTCATTTATGGCATATTAATTAAGGGCAGTCCTACCACCTTAGCAAAATACATTTATTTGAAATATCATTTACACGTGGAATTTAATTAAAATTTCTGCGTACTTTTTTGTCTTAATGTACACTAGTGCTGAATTTCGGAAATTTATCTGCTCTGTACGTTCCCTTTAACTTTAATCGTTTATTTAAAACTCTTCTCATTCGAAGCATATTTTCGTCCAGGTTTAAGTTTTGTACAGTTTGAGTTTATCGCTTTTGTTACGACAAATTACGGGCTAGAGACCCAGACCTTCCCATTATTGTGGTTGCGCAAATTTTACACCAAAATTTTATTGTATATTATCGTAAGCGTAGTTACGGTAAAAGGAACTGCTGCCTAAACGCGGGGGAATACTTTTAAAAGCTTGCTATGGCACATGTGTAAAGCACAATTCCCCATGTGGGGAATTGTGAAAAGCTTACACTTGCCTACTACGTGCCACAGCTGTTTAAATGAACATTTTGATCAAGTGCTTGCGTGCATATATATATATATATATGTATATATATAGACGTAAATACGTATATATAATGTGAGCATGCGACAGAGTTTTTTCATAGCAAGCCACATTGGCCTGTCTGCTCTGTGAACAATAAAGATAAACACACAGCGTTGCACGCAACATGTTGCAAGTGAACGTGTTGTGTTTTGAATTTAACAAATTTATCTTAATTTACATATAACGGTACAATATGTTGACTGAACAAGTTTGTTTGAACGAGCGTTGCAAAAATTTATTCTCGTTCTCGCGAGTATACTCGTCGGCTTTACGTTCGTTTCATAAAAAACGAAGTGACATATTTGTAATGCAGCCAGTTTCGTAGTAAGCAGCAACGCGTATGTTCGCTGGAAGCGGAAATCACCGTTTAAATAGTTGAAAAAATTAAAACGAAACCAAAAAAAATTAAAAATAATGTATATATTACACGAATAGTTTTAATGTGAGAAACGGGTGTTAAAAATTCTTTTTTGCTGGGTAGGAGTGATTACTGGTGAACTTTTTTTTTGCATTTTTTGTGTTTTTTCGTAAAAATTAATCAAACCCTTTTTTTTCGAGAAAAAATAAATTTCATTTTTTGTTTGAAAAATTATGCTTTAAAAATAAATAAAATCATGTTTGTGTAAATAAACAACAACAATATGTGTGTGATGCTGAGAAGCATTGTGTCTGAATACTAAATCAGCTGTGGTGGCAGTGTAGGGTGCGGAAAAAATAACGGAAATCAGTGAAATGTAAAAATTTCCACATAAACACTGTGAACGCAGCGCCGCAAAGGACAAGCGCTGACCTACTCAAGCTTAGTGTTACAGCTGTCCTACTACAGTCATGATGGCGGTGATGATGCTGTTTGCCCTAGTGTGTATGTTGGCTTGGGATGCGCACTTGGCGGCAGTCAGCCAGTCGGTCGACCAAGCACACATAATGAACAGCCGAGTGTCGCTAACAAAGAATTGAATATATTTCTGTCTATAAATTACGCGTTCGCTTTGTGTGTGACTGTTTATGTATGTGTGTATGTGGTTGGGTGCACGAAGTTAAGTGGGAGTGCTGAGCACTGCAAAGTGAAGCCAAATGACCCACTTGGCCGCGCTAACTGCGCTATATTTGTGCTGGCATGCGTGGCATATTGTACAGCACACATATATTAAAATATATATATGTATGTGTGTGCGTACTTGAATATGCTTGTAGGTTATGGGCATATGTTCATAAGCTGCTGGTTGTTGTCGCCAATTGCCATTGTTTTGCAAACTCTTTAACCCTTACTTGTCGCTTATTATTGCTACTCAGCGTCGCTGGTGCCTACATTTAGGCGCAAATACTTGTTTGTTAGGGTAAAAAGCCACGTGCGCGGCACATAAAAGCATAAATTGCACACACAAACCTGCACATGTGCATGTGGGCAATAGCACGATTAGTTATCTGCCGGACACCCTTTCGACCTGAAACATTTGATTGCATATAATCGCCGCTAAGCGAAAGTCCACTGGCATATTAACGTGTTGCACGGGGTGTTAATTGTTTGTATGAGGTTGCAGAATGTGTGTGTGTCGGGAATGCAGGATGTGTGCTGCTTGTGTTAAGCATCTATGTTATAATAATTAACGGTTAAATTGCCACTTCAAAGCCTGAGGAATATATTATAGTTATTTGTATTGGCGAAACAAAGTAAATGAGTTTGAAATTATACCTGTAGTGGTAAGAGGTGTCAGTTATTTTAATATGTAGAGTAAGCGGTGTTATTTTAAAGGCGGAAATTGATGTGAAACTTTAAATTTACGCTGCGTTTGTGAAAAATACAGTGAAATTTCAGCAATTGAAACATAAAGCTGTTATTTACAAAACGCTATGGCACTTACTCTTATACAAAAAGTGAGTCTGAGCTACTCCCATACTTTATTTTTGCCTACTAAATTCGATGGCACCGCTTTTAAAAACAAATAAATCACATTTTGTGCTTTCACTCAATATTTAATCGTTTTGCAATTCGTTTCGTAAATAAAATATCGTTTTACATAAAATATTTTGTACATATTCCTGTTAAATTACAAAAAATAGGAAAACAATAATAATTAAAATAACAAAATAATTAACTGCAAAAACTCAAAAGATTTTCTAATTTTTCAGTTACATTTTGTAATTAGAAAATAATCGTTTATAGTCCAATAGACATCAGACATTTATTACCTGGGAAGATTTCTCAACTTAAGGGTGTTTTTTTTGGTTTTCAAGAAAAAGTAAAACACACATAGCATGTCAATTGAAAAGGCTCGGCTTATCATAGTAAAACACATCTTTTTGTCAAAATTCGCTTTTTTATTCGTTCCAGGGTGATATACTGATTATAGCATCCCACCAACATTTTGATACCATTTTTGTAGTACAATTTGTCCTTTGCTTCAAAATATGCCCCAGTTTCGGCGATCACCTGTTCATTAGATGGAAATGTCTTTCCAGCGAGTATTTTTTTTTAATTTGATAAAATGAATTTTTGCAGTTCATTTTTGCGAGTATTTTTTTAATTTGATAAAATGAATTTTTGCAGTTAATTTTTGCGACTATTTTTTTTTTTAATTTGAGAAAAGGAAAAAATCGCTGGGGTGCAGATCTGGAGAATGCAGTGAATCCGGAACTAATTCGAAGCCCAACACATGGACTTTTGTCATCCTTTACACTGACTTGTGACACGGTGCATTGGCTTGGTGAAACAGCACTTTGTTTTGCTTCAAATGCGGCCGTTTTTTGGCGATTTCGCTCTTCAAACGGTCCCATTATACTATGTAATAGTCGATGTTGATGGTACTGCCCTTTTCAATGTTTCCAGTAAAACTTATTTCATGTGCATCGCAAAATATAGACGCCCTTGCCAGCCGACTGTTGCCTTTTTCCACGCTTTGAAGCAGGTTCATTGTGTCCAGTCCTCTCGGTTGACCATCGATTAGACTTCAAAATAAATAATAGAACCACGTTTCATCTATTGTCACAAATCGAATAAAACTCGGGTTTATTATGCTTGAGCATCACCAACCACTGATCAGAATCATTAGCTCGTCGTTGTTTTTGGTCAAAAGTGAAGTTGTAAGGCACCCACTTTGCACAGAGCTTACTCATACCCAAATAGTTATTTAAAAACGACATGATGTATACGTTGATATCTTAAGAGTGCCTGCAATTTTACTTTACGGTCATCCAGAATTATTTTGTGGACTTTTTCCATGTTTTCATCGGTAACAGCCTCTTTTGGACGTCCACGGCGTTCACCTTCTTCGGGCTGATTTCACTTCAACTTGGCATACAAACGCTTGATGCTAATTTACTTTGAGAGAATTCGAAAATTCGCCATCAAGCAGAGTTTTTGCTTCAAGTGTATTTTACTTTTCAAAAAGCAGTATTTTATCAACACGCAAATATCCACAAAAATAAGAGTTGATTAACTCAAAATGATGTAATTCACAAACTAATGAACCGACAGCATTTATACACGCGTCTTTTGAAAGTTTAGACTAGCTAAAGATTATATGGATTTAGCTTTAGCTGCTCCATCTTTTTGACTTGACCGGGGACTTTTCATTTGACCTGTTATATTTCGTTTTCATAAAAACCTTCAAATTAAATTATATGCTGAATAGTATCATTAACGGAATCTTAGAAGATCCATACCAAGGTGATAAATTTCTTATGTTTAAAAATAAAAAAATATACCACCAAAAATATTTTTTTCCTCTCCAGCCTTTTGCTATATACTTAGTCTTGTCTTAAATTCTGTTACAAAGTTTGCAATGCATACAGCCAGGACAACTTTGAAGAAAATTGTGTTACAAAGTTTAGCGAGGACAAATTTGAAGAAAGAAAAGTGGTTGTCCTCACGCAGTTCGACTCATTCGAACATGTCCCCTTAGAAAATAGCAGCTAATGTCAAGGGAAATGGTTATATCGACCAAATCAATATCAAGATTTGTTCGAGATGATCTCCACATGAATGTCTAACGTTAGGCAATTGGTCCTCATCTGAGACCTGCTTGAAGCAAATTAAACTCTACAGTGCTAGTAAGTCAATTGGGACACAAGTAAGCAGCTGTACAGAACCGCGAAACTTCAGCTTTCGTCACTATGAAACTGAAAGTTCTTGAGTTTTTAGATTTGAGACAATATGTAGCCACTCATTTTAGCTAAGTCAGAGATACAGACATAATTGTATATACATATAATTTTTTTAGATCGTACTGGGGCCTATCATATAAAGCTTACTTTGATAGGAATTTTTGTAAGGATTGCATTGTTGCGGAGCCACTGGATCCATAGAGAAACTTTTACGAAATTTATTAGAATTTCAGTGGTTATCTAGAATGTCATAAGCGAATCAAGCCTTTTAAAAGCAAATTGAGTGCTCCTGAATGCAGTTATGAGCCCTTAAAATCACTACCAAAACAGTTGCATCCTTCCAACAGCATAACCTGTGTTTTCTCACTGCAAAGCTCGCACCATTTGTGCACTCGTGCGTTCATCTGTCTCACAGATATTATTTCGCTCTTCTGTTTTG
Source organism: Bactrocera neohumeralis (assembly GCF_024586455.1). NCBI lineage: Eukaryota > Metazoa > Arthropoda > Insecta > Diptera > Tephritidae > Bactrocera > Bactrocera neohumeralis. Next base: position 215,530 of record NW_026092914.1, on the reverse strand, counting down.
TTATGATCTTGCTTTTCTCTTTCCTTTTTTCTTCATTGCTTCCCCTTCACGTCAGATGCCGGAACGATGAGTGGTCAATTTTAAGTTTCACTGCTTTTCTTATTTTACGGCGCGCAATTCATAACATCAACGGTGGCGTTAATGGGCTATTGAGGAGGGCACATACTTGCCTTTATAATTATGCTAGAAGATCCGGCCACGCGTTGCTGTGGTATAGATTTTATACTATTATTCATGTAATAAACTATTCAATACAGTGAAAATTTTATTTACGAATAACGGCGAATACGTTGTTGTCGGTGTAAGAATGCAAAGGATGTTCACACAAATTAATTTTATTGGAAAAAATAATGAATGTAAGGGTGATTTCTGGTGACCAGGCTTTCTGGCCAAGTTAATAGAGTTGTCCGCTTAATAGATTCTACTTAATAAACATCAGCAATGACCATGGTTAGCGGAGATGTTCGCTTAATAGGGCGCGCATTTAATACAGCTTTCACTGTATTCTTTATTTAAGAATTGCTTTTACTATCCTATCTTTTAAGTTGGTTTGAACTGGACATAGTGTGCTAAATTTTACTAAAATCGGTTCAGTAGTTTAGGAGTCCATAGCGGACAAACAACATGACACGCACTTTTTATATATAAAGACTAAAGGACCCGTCCACGCTTCACTGTGGCTGATACATACATAGATAACACAACTACTACCATCTATATACTTTCCATTAGTTGGATTTTAACTATTAGTTAATGACATATAGCATTTTTGTGAAGCAACTTATGTTAGTTTACAAAAAAATGGATCATATAGCATTTCGTGTGTTAATAAAGCATTGCTTTCTGGGGAAAATACTGTTGAATATGGGCTCAGTGAAATCCACCGTTGAAAAAATATTTGCTAAGCTGGAAACAGGCGGAATGAGCAGTGAGGACAATGATGCTCTAAAGAGGCGAAAACTCTATGCAACGTGGGTGCCTCGCAAGTTCATAATCCAACAAAAACAACTAATAACTGATTCTGAGAAGGGTTTAAGTGCTCTCTAATCGGAATAAAGCCGAAATTTTTCGTCAGTGATGGAAACATAGCTCCATCATTTCCACCGAGTTCAATCGACCGTCATTCTGGAGTGATGACGGTTCTCAGGCGTGATGACGAAAAAATCCTGGAGAGGTTATGACATCGTCTTTTGGGATCCACGCATACTCGACGACTGATTACTGAGCCAGTTATAATCTACTTCACTGCGTATTTGGTTGCAGTTATTTTCTACTATTCCAAATACTTAGCAACTGTATTATTTTTGAGGAAGAATCTGTTTAAAATGGTACGCATATATTCAAATGATTTCTACAAACATGAATTTTGAACAAATGCTTATGATTTGAAATATAATTTTTGTATTTATGAGTTGTATTAAAATTTTGACATAAAGAGATAAAAGGTATCCTATGTCCTTACCCTGGTTCTAAGCTACCTCTCCACCAATTTTTAGCCAAATCGGTTCAGCCGTTCTTCAGTTATAAATGGTGTAACTAACAACAACTTTCTTTTATATACATAGATAAAGAGATAAGATTAAAAGTAAAATCACATTAAAACAAAACAAAAAACAAAGCAGATTTGCAAAAAAAATATTTCAATATCAGCGTTCTTCCGAAACATGGTTGATGTCGTTCAAGGAAGGAGACAAGGTGAAACAATACAGCAGCGTTGCCGGTGCAGCAAAGATTACATTACAATAACTACAACAAATAGCAACAGTAACAAGTATTTAAAAAAATGGCAACACGACTGAATTAGGAAATTTTGAAATGGAAATAAAATTTCTTTTAAATCAATTTGCAACAAAACCAATGTTGCCACTTCATTTGTAACAGTCGTGATTTTTGCGCGAGGTCTATTGTTAGCGTTGCTGGTTTTATTTTGCACCCACTTTAGTTGTGAACAGTCGAGAGAATGAATTGTATTTCCGGCAGTTTGCTGACTTCTTGTGTTCCTTTTATAAAAGTTAAAATTTTTCTGATTTTTCTTTCTTCCTTACACTTTTGCTGTGCTTGCTCTGGTGCTTCCGCTGTTGCCTTGTTTTGCTTTTCTCTGGTTTTCGCCTGCAATTTTCACATCAAATGGACGACTGAGCAACTCAATTGGGCCTTAAGCAATGTGTTTTGTGCACAACATCTTTAAATGCGAATGGTAGTTAACAACAAAAAAATTGTGAAGGAAAAAGTGTAGGCAAAATTTATTCTTCTTCTTCTTTATTGATCATGCCGACGTGTACTGCGTCGAATACTCTCAGAGCTGCAGTATTTTCATACATTCGGACGACATGACCTAGTCAACGTAGCCGCTGTCTCTGTCAATGGCGTCGTATATCCCGTATATGGGTCAAATAACGTTAAGTGGTCCAAGGAAATTTCGAAAATGCTCCGATTTTGAAAATTATCACTTCATTAGGAAGGGGACCAGACGCATACCCCGTGATATAGATATTTCGTTAAAATTCTTTTTTTTTTGTTAAAGTTATTGAAGGTTGAAATTTAAAGCTTGATGAAATTGTAAAACTTAATTTTTTTTTTTTTTGTATACAGCATGCATATTTAAGTGTTTTCCCCTCAATTTCAATGCGATTTTTAGTATTATTACCTTGCGTCGTTTAGCGTTGCGTTCCCCCTTCTCCGTAGCGCACTGATAAAAAAATTTATTGGCAGCTTTTCGGCGATTTGTGGCGCTTTGTTTACGGCTCTTACAGTGCTCACACTATAATCAATCTATAACCTCGCGACTAAAAGTTGAAATTGCTATAGACGCTTGTGCAGTGCGGCTGGATCTGCGTGTGTGAAAATCGATACCGGTGATTTATTGAGTAATCAAAAGTGCATATGTGATAAGCGGCTACATAAAAAATCAATCTTTAAAAATTTTCAAAAATAAATCTAAATACGAAAATTTCATAAAAATAGAAAGAAAGCTCAAAGAGAGTGTTTGGATAATTCGGTAATAAGTGTAAAAATATAACAGGCATATGTTGCAATATATATGAGTATACATATGCGCCTATAACTGGCATAACGAATACAACTAATAATCTACATACCCATGGATGGTACATACACACACCTAAAGATGCTCATTTTTACATAAGCGGATTGCATTAGTTGCTCCGGCAACCTAATCGGTTTTGAAAACAGCTGTTGCAGTTACCGCTGCGCCGTTACAGTTACGCGACACACCAAATTAATAAATGCAAGTATATGGGTGAGTAAATGTGTGTTTGTAGATGGAACCTTTCGGCTCTAACAAACGCGACAACACACTTGTGTTTGCTCTGTCGCTCAACGTCATCATATCCTTCTCGCTAGCCATAAGCTCCTGCCAAGCGTTCGCACAACGCAAAGCAACTCTCAAACTCTCCAATAATATTATTATCTTCATTCTGCGCTTAATCGTCAGTTTGGTAAGTAAAATATTTTTCTATTATCCCTACAAATATATCACCAATATTTGCACATTCCTCTAATAAAGGGTGGTTTTTTAGATATGTGATTTTCAAAATAAATATAATGCATGTAATTATAGCCAAATATTTAGCTTCATTATAAAGATAAGAGTTTGACATGAGTTTGAGTTGAAAATGATTTCGGAATAAATTTCAGCTGAGAGTTCCGATTTTGACCACTTTTTTCAGCAAGTGCGGTCGTATATCAGCAATAATGCACCGAATATTGTCCTCCAAAGCGTAAATTGTCTCAAACGTATCTGCCTAGACAAGCGCCTTCACATAACCCTACAAGAAATAGTCTAGCGGTGTTAAATCGTATTATCTCGGAGGCCACGTTACAGGCCCTCGACAAGAGATAAAGCGCTCACCAAAAGATCCTTCAATAAATGGAATATTTTGTTGGCTGCGGAGCATGCAGCGCGACTTCTTGGAACCAAATGTGGTGCACATCATACTTCCTGCTTTAACTGAGGCACGAAAATGCCATTAATCAGGTTTCTATAGCATTCCTCTTTGGCTGTAACGTAATGACTGGATTCATTTTTGATAAAATATACAGCAATGATTCCTTCTGCCTATAAAGAACACCAGCACACCAAACAGGGACAGTAATGACTTGTGGATTATCTTAACCCTAAACACAACAATATATTTTATTAGCGCACACATTTAATCAAAAGGGAGCTTCATCGCTAAACAAAATTTACTTGCGAAAATCGGCGATTGTAGGATGACAGCAGGCAAAGCTTCGCGCGAATCGAACAATTATTTTTATAATAAATTTTATACACACCATTTTCTTCCAAAAAAGCCTCTCATACACATATAGCTGCCACACAAACTGAACTATCTGAATCAAGTGCTTTTATGAAAAACTTTTTCCTTTCACGAGATATACATATTCTCGATATTTAGCATGCGCTATTGTCAAAGATAATTGTGTAATCATCAAAGAAATTGTTCAGATCGGACCACTATAGCATATGGCTACCATACTAACTAACCGAACGAAATCAATTTTTGCAAGAAATATTTTACCAATATATACACCTGTATAAGGGCATTCTTGCTTCGGTGCGACCAAAGTTAACACTTACTCTTATTTCATTTCGTGAATTTGGCGTTACGAAACTCTACGAAGGTTAACTGTGTTCAGATACCTTTAGCCGTACACATTTTTTTTTTAGTTCCGTACTATCAATTGATTGTAAACTGAGATTTTTGAAAGTTAGAAGACCGTTATTTACCCTTTGAACAGAATTACAAATATTCGGTCACTATGATATGTAGGTACTTACGAATAACATGTTGGTCCAATTTTGCATTAGGTGCAAACTGGTATTTAACTGGTTATTAACAGATATTTTATCGTCGCGGTTCATTAAATTAGGGAAACACTGAAATCTGCCAATATACAGACTCAAGATTAGATTTAATGTTAAAAAAGTAATCCCGATAATGTGTTAGTTTTTTAGATAGATAGATAGATAGATAGATAGATATTAATTGAGGTTTTGCATTGCGACCTATGGTCTTTTGTGCCCTCTCCAATATCACATGTGGTCATAAAGGTCCAGAACTCTGAACACTTCCAGAAGCTTCTGGGCGCGAAAGATGTGAGGAATCGTAAATGAATCCAAGGACCTTCAGCCTGCTTCTACAAATTTCTAGGCAATCTAGATTAAGGTATTCCATGTCCATATCACAAAATTTGAAGTTTGTACAAGAGGCTATGCCCATGTTGGACAAGTGCTTCATGAGCCTGCAGACAAGGAAACTAAATTTGTATAATTTTCTCATGTTGTACTGTCTATTTTTTGAACACCACAAGTTAGTTTCAGAAAAAAAATTTTTTCGTCCAATTTTCACTACTTTTTGCAAAACAGTAGGTTGAATCACAGCAATATCACGATCCAATAAAATCCATTGCTCTGAAAGACCTCCTCAATAAGTTGTAACTTTATAGGCTTTTATTGATTTAATTCGAATATGAAATACTCTTTCCGATATTTGAACCTTATAGCCCTAGTTTTGGAAATAAATGTGTGGCATTTTTAGACATTGTTACCTTAGCTTTGGAAATAAACATGTTCGATTCTCGGCAATTGTTCTGTTGTAAATATTTGCACGATAATTTATCAAAGTATACATTCGACTACTTTGATATCTGATTTAACAGCTACCTCATTATGAAATTATATAACTTTAAAAAACACCTTAAAACAAGCCAATAAAATCCGTGTGGTAGAAAAGTCTTGAAATTAAAGCAAACATTGTCGGCATGTTCTTTACATTTGTTACTCACTGTAGAAGTCATATCTGCCTCTCATGTTAAACTGAAACTATTGGTTTCTTTTCTCTCGCCGTTGCTTTGCAAACCGCCTTCCACACGCCAACCGGTTAGTTTATAAGCTAATTTTAAAATAGTAGTAATTTGTCTTAGTAGATTGCCGCTTTCCTACCGGGTAGCTTCACTTACATTGTTGTTATATTGTTTGCGGACACTTGTGATCATCGCCTTAGTTTTATTGGCTCAAAGTAATATTGAGTTCATGAACTTAAATTGGGTGAAATTGTGATTGGCATTCTTTTGTGGCTGTTTCTGTGGTTCGTTCTCATTTTTGTGGTTGTAACATAGGCACAAGAGGACCAAAGCGGAGACCATGTGCTTTATTAAAATGTTTGATAATACAATATACATATGCAAGTATATAAGGAATATCAAAAAATATTTGAGGTAATCAAAACTTGTATTGTACATACACATAAAGTTTTGGCTTCCGAAAAAGTCACTATAAATTTTTGAAACTATTTAGAATGTAACGGAAGCGAAAACACTTAAGTACATGAAATACATATATTAAAACGTGTAGCCGTTATTCCCCTTGTTTTTCTAAAAATTCAATTTCAGTTTAAAACAAATTTAATACTGCGATCTAAGAGCAGCGAAATAGAGAGAGTAAAAAGAGCAGGGGTAAAAAAAAAGAGTTGTACCCGTCTGTAACTTATCCCAAAGTTCAGTAGATCTTGAGGAAAATTTGATAAAATGTATTTTTAATTTATTTTCTGACAGTGCTATTTCGGTAGTGGTCCTGATGTTTCGCTTTTTGGCTACTCCAAACTCAAGCCTGTAAAATCATTGTTAACCATTGCCAAATTTTGTGACATACCTCAGTTAATGCAACACGTAAATGTAACAAACTTTAGTGACTGGCGAATAATACAAAACAACTGGCTTAATTAAGCTAAAGACACTATAGTAAATGTCTACACCACTTTTAAGAGGCAACCACAAGCGTTTGACAGTACTTTAAACTTCAGCAAGGCTTAGCAGTGTTTTTAAATCCTGGCCTCAAAATAGGTTTTAAAGGTTTTAGATTAAACGAATAATCATATTTGTATATAGTATAAAGAAAATATAATTTGAAAGGGTTTTAGAAATCAACATAAAAGGTATTAAATCTTGGTTCATGAATTTAGCTTTTGTATCGTCTTCTATTATACATTTAGTTTCTTTGAAAGGGAGGCATACAAGGGCCGGACTACAAACGGCCCAACTAAGACCATCATTAGGCCCATAACGCTTCCGAGTGGTAACCAATTTAAGCCGTATCCAGCAGTCGAGTGGATTTGGTGAAAAATCTGTTTCTTTTCCACCCCATCTGCACAATATTCTTTCAGTTGGAATATTGGGAACCGTGGCATATGTCGCTTCTCATCCGTTTGAATGCTGGGCACTCGCATAGATAATGTTCCAGCGTGTCGAAATGCTGCGTGCATGCTTTGCATTCCGCGAAACCACTTTTCCCATTTTCTGAAGTTGGAATCTTAAAGCTATATGCCCTGTGATGACCAAATTAGTCTTACTACCCCGCCATAACTTTGTGTTATGCCCTGCGTTGTCTGTGTTCCAAGACCTGGAGTGTTTCTCTAGAGTCCATCGTTTCCAACAACCACAAAGAAAGTAAATGGCCTGTGGTAGCTTAGGGAAATTGTGTCTCTATCCGCAGGACTCAGATTTGACTACCTTTTTTCAGATTATATGATAGCAAAGTATATATTAGCAAAGATCGGATCATTGATGAGCTCAGTTCAAAGACACACGTAAAATCATTGGTATTTACTACTATAGGTGCTAAGAAATCAAATAGTTATATATAAAACTTAAAAATTTTAACATTATTCTCCCTATCTATCTATAATGTATTTTAGAACAATTAAATTAAAAATATTTCTATATTAAACGCAAATACTTAAAATTTCTTTATTTATCAATGATCAAAAAGCTTAAAAAAATTCAAACATATTCCCAGTCTCCTTTGCTATCTCTTTTATTTAACGAGCATTTTAACGTGATGTTTAAATACGAAACTCACGAACACTTTTTGGGGTCTAGCCATGCAAACAATATCCATACCCAGTGCGTTGGCTGTGTGTTGAGGCAATCGATTCGCGAATTCTGCTGAATACGTCATTGAGGTTCACTTAGCGGAACAGCAGACTTGAAAAAAACTTATTTGAGAAGCACTTGAATGGTCTTAAATTCATCATTTTGAGAATATGTTTTCACATGAAAATTCCATTCATGGACACACGTATGCATATATAGTACACGCACACATATGTACAGTGTATTTTTAGTATACACTTTAATGTATATAAGATGCTCACTTGCGTTGCTGTTTCGACGAAATCCGCTTCAATAGAGCACTTCAAATCAATTTGTGCTCCGCTCTGCAGGGATTTCCACTAAAGTGTAGCCATTTATGTCGATGAATTAAGACAGATATGTGCTGCGCATACAAACATACAGAAGGTGAACAAAGAAAAGCGGCAATCCGCGAAAGCCCAGCTGAAAGCCGCGCCATTCATTCGGTTGGTGGCGCGCCGACAGCCGCTTTTGTTGGCAGACTGTTGACATTTCACCAGTGAACTGTCAGCGCTTTTTGTCTGTGGGTAACTCCCTGCCTACCGCAGCATCGGATTGCTCAGTTACAGATTTCACTTTAATAAACGATTGCCACTTCGTGGGAATGTGTGCTTTTCATTTATGTTACGCCATAATGTGCCGAGTGTTAACACGTGTGTAACGCCGGTGTATGCCTGTGGAACCGCAGGCGGTCAGCTGATGGGTACTATTGCATAATTTATGCATTTTAATTTACATTGCAAATTCGCGCCGACACGACTGTGTCGAAGGGGCAAGTAAACGTGTTCAGGCGGAGAAATACATTTTCCACTCGGCTATACATTTACAGCCAAATACGTATATACGTACGTTTTACGCACTGTTCCATTGCTTATTTCTATGCACATCAAAACATTTATTTTGTTTGCTTGCCGTGGCGTATACGTAACCTCTCTGCTGTACATTGCCTTGCATTGCATTGCTTGATCACGTATACGCCATGTATGTCACTGCTCAGTGAATTAAGCAGATGTTGCATATGTGCATACATGTCAATTTGCATAAATACTCCTGTGTGTGTGTGTTTTGTTGATTAAGTGTTGCTTACGTGGCAAAATATATGTATGCGCCTAATGAAATGATAGAAATTTGCATTGACGGCAGAGTGTTGACCCGATTTGCTTTATATGCATAAAATATCCAAGCTTAAGTGCTCATTACGCATAAATGTCCTAGTGTGTATGTTTGAGTGGGGAAATTTTCTCTTGAAGTTTTTAAAAATTGTTTTAATGAAAAAGTGGTTCAAAAAGAGTGTAGGTTTTTTAATTGTTTTTTAATTTAGTGAAAGTTGAACTGTTATATTTGTTGAATTGATATATTAATGAGAAGTAGAAAAAATAATAAAAATTTTGTAACAAAAAAGTTTTCCATTAAAGAACTTAATATTGATCAGTCAGTTTGTATGACAGCTTTATGCTATCGTGGCATATCGACGATTCGAATTAGAAAAGCAGATGAAAAAAGTGTCTAATCTATATCTCGAAAACTATGACCACTCAAGACGCAGCCGCGGTCAACATTTAAATGAAATTATCTTCAAAAAGTAAATGATTTATAAATACTAAAAGAGTATATATAATTTTACTTTATTGTTTATAATAAAACTGCCTACAATCTCAGAAACTTTTTCCATTCGGATATTAACCAACCTCCCAGAGAAAATATCTCTTAACAAAAACCCAAACTTTTCTTTTCTATAGAATGCCTCATAAACCAGTGAATACTGTGATTCAAAGTAATATTACATGAGTTATGGTCATAGAACGAAATTTACTTTCACCCTTACACTTCGTTCCGATAAATTATGTATTTATTCAAATACAAAGGAATAATTCAAACAACCATCAAAGTTTACATGTTGAATTTATATGAAACTGAAAATTTGACTTTATTTAATTTCAAATGAAAAATATTCAAAACTTAAAGGATTACATGGGTTTGCGAGTTTCAAAAAATCGAATACTTTTTATTGTCTAATTAAATTCAAAATTTCCTATGTTTTCAAGTTGATCAGAGAAATAATTTCAGAGATACAGCCTTGAGAACTTGTGCACTCGAGGCTAGCTAGGCTGAGAGCGCCGTCTTTACGTTTTTCTCACACGTTATTCTTAAAGACTTGGACAAATAATTTTTTTCGATTACAAAAAAATTCGCGAAATTTTCACTGAAACTTTGATTTTTTTTCTGTAAAAATGTCTGCTAAAATTACAGTTTTCAGTTTTTTCTTTTTTTCAAGTTCTAAGTTAAGGATTTAGCTAAAACTTCACTTTAGATGATCCTGTAAGTTATCCTGCCAATACAGGTCCAATGTTTTTCCGAGGCGTCACCGGAAATAGCGTCGCAATGACCAAGTTTACACTATTTTTATCCAAAAAATTTTGTATTTCTTTGCTAATAATGCACTTTTATAACAATTAAAAATCTAATGAAATATTGTATTTTTTATAAGAGAAAAAATTGTTGAAAAAATGCTGTTTTTTACCCAAGGAAACCCATGTTACCCTTAATTTTCTTAACACTACAAATTTTAAATATGTGTTATAGCTTTTTAAAATGCTCGATTCGGTTCTATTACCAACCAATTATATTTAAGAGTTTGAAATCATTTCTTCTTTACGAAAGTAAGTTTCCGAAATTCAAATTCGAAATTCAACTTATTGAAGTCCTCATTTCGAATTATATTATGAAAATCAGGAAGTGGCCATTCTCGCATACACAAGAACAATGTTTACAAATTACACATATTTTTAATCAAAATAATCGTTCTCCAATTGCAACTTTATTCCTTTGTTATTTTATGATCCTAACAATCGCCCAACCGTGATTGCTTTTCGTCAAAGTACTGAAAATTTTGACCGAACATTTTTTTTACATAATCTTTAAGTGCTAATAGAGAGAGAAAGAACCGTTCGAAGTAATGCAAATATTGCTGCCGTTCAGGCAAATGTTTCCGAAAATCGCAATTTGTCGATTCCAAAACATTCTCAAGAATTGGGACTATCTCAAACCACAACCTGTCTGATTTTGAGAAAGATTGGGGTTTACATCCTTATAAAATTGTTCTCACTCAAGAACTGAAACCATTGGAATACTGTAGACGTCGTGAGTTTGCTGATTTTGGCAACTTGAAAATGATAAAGATTTTTTTTCAAAACTTCATCTACTCCGGTGAGGCTCACTTTCATCTGAATGGTGAGCTGAATAAACAAAATTGTCGATTCTATTGCGAAAAAAATCCACCAATTATTCATGAAAAACTATTACATTCACCTAAATTAAGAGTTTGGTATGGAGTTTGGTCTGTTGGAATCATCGATCCGTACTTCTTTTGAAATGAAGCTTGTGACATCGTTGCTGTCAATGGATAGAGGTATCGATCGATGATAAACAAGTTCTTACAACAAAACGGAGCTACGTGCCACAGAACACGTGCAGCAACCGAATTATTACAGGAAAAGTTTGAAGATTTGATAATTTCAAAAAATTATGACATTGAATGGTCTCCAAAAAGTTGTGATTTAACACCATTAGACTACTTCTTGTAAGGTTATTTGAAGTCATTGGTTTTTAGCAATACACCAGAAGCAATAAAAGTCAATACTGAACGTGCCATTAATAAGTTGCGACTTAACTTAATGGAAAAATTACTCGAAAATTGGGGTCGTTGAATTTTTTTCTGCAAAAGAAGTTGTGGAGGTCATTAGAATGATGTTAAATTTAGAACTTGGTACTCTCGATTGTACTTCATTTTAAATAAAAAACATTAGAATTTCCTTAAAAATTAGTGTGTTTTGAAAACAAATTAGATCACTCTTATTGCAAAACCCATTATTATTGCAAAGGTGATATATATATTCAAAGGATTCCGACCAATAGCCTTTCGTTTTCACGATAGCCAGGTTTACGTAAACAGTGTGTACCCCAATTTTTAGCCGGCCGTAAACTGTGAACTCTGCAACAATCCGCCAATCTACTTCAGCGAATTTCTTTGTCACAACAACAACAACAACTAACAGTAGAAACATAGGAAAGAAGGGCAGGACAATGACTATCGCAGCATTTACGTTACACTTTCTTCCTCCTGAAGACGGTTTCCCAGATAGAGAAATGAGATCTCTTAGCCTCACAACCGTTTGCTCCAATAATAAAGACCATTTTCTGGCTACTTTATGAGTATATCATCTTAACCTTACCACACTTGAAGCTTATTTTGGAAATATGTAAGAAATGCATTCGAGAGCGTAAAAACCTGGTGGTCTGTGAGAATAAGAGCTGTTAATCCGAAGTGGTCAAAAAGCGCGAACTTTTGCAGTTGGCACACTTTTGCTCCATAAAAATAGTCCCCTCGCCGTCTTCGCTTTGTGGCATGAAGCATCAAACTTGCATTCTTCCACTTGAATGAGCCGAAGTTCGTTGCATTAACCGGCAAACCGAGCTAAGTTGGGCTGAAATGAGTCGAGCAACCTGTAAATACACGTGGGCGTCTCATGCAATTGCTCACCATATAGCTCACTTATGTGCAGTCATTAGTAACTTACAGGGGTTAAGATGTGGATAGCTGTATGCCTGTATGTGTTTATGCTTACTGTGTATTGCTGCCACTTTATTCAGCTATAGGTTGCACAAGACAGCCCAGTTGAAAAAGCGAAGCTTCCTTTACCTTAGTCCATCTGCCAACCGACGTTTAGTTCTTCCGTTTTAACAACATCCACCTCTTGCACGGTGTTTTTAACAATCAGTATGTATCTATGTATGTGTGTTTGTTTTGTAAACATGCCAGTGTTTCGTGAAGTAGCGTGCAGCCTTTCGTAAAATGAATTTAATTTTCCACTCAACGAAGTGCAAAATATAACCGAACCACAAAGAAAAGACTGAAAATCGTACTTACTTAATGCTTACACATACACTTATATACACTCGTACATAAATAAGGGTTTAAATATGATTATGTGCTTGTATGTGGTCTACATAAGTAAAGATAGTTTTAATTTACTTATTACAAGTATATTACAACTCTAAGAGGACGCTGAGACAACGCTCCACATTTTTTGATTTATATTTAGACATTCTCCGTCAGAGACCTTGTGAAATATACATCTGTATATATTATACTTAGGATCAGCATGACGTGCTGAGTTGATTTAGCCATATTCGTACGACTGTATAGTCCCATTTATTCCCGCAGGTTATGAGGTCATCGATCCGAAATTTTGTTCACGTCCTTCCTGAATTGGAGTTTGTATGAGACCGCGGATGTTAAGGCATGCTTTTAAGCAATAATCTGTGTCAAATTTCTTGAAGATTTATCGTCACATGAACAACAAAGCAAGCACTTGATTCCGATATATGGATGGGTCCAAACTAGATAACTGAGTAGAAGATGATGTCTTGATAGCAAAATTAGATACCAAGATCGTCTTCCGAATACCAGATCACCGCAGTGTCTTCTAAGAAAAGATCCCAATAAGTACAGAAAGCCTTCTTGTTCTGAAAAAGAGCGTGGTCACAATAAAAATATGTTCATGTGTACAGATAGATATCCAAGCGGCTCCGAAATTACTAAAGTTTCTTAGAGTTTTAACAAAGATAGTGAAAGAATACCACGATGAAGAAGCAGAGGATATTGAAAATCTTGAATGCGAATGCAAAGCTTTGTAGAGGAAAATAATTGCAACTATGTGCCGAGAAACCTTCGGTGATGCTGACGATGTCTCGGAGGTTGTGCGAATAAAACTTTTGCACTGATGAACTCTTGATGAACCGGACATAATGGAGTGAAGGGATTTAGTCTCTGTGATTTTACAAAGAAATTCCTAGAGGCCAGTTCATACTTTATTAACAAAGCATGGTATGCCAGAATGCACACTTTGCTGTCCTTGTTACGCTCTAAGTGAAGTAAATGTTTTATGTAACTTAGTCATTATAGACTGAAACGGTTCTCTTACTTTATTTGGGTTCACAAACTTAAAACTATATTATCTAGGTATACAAATTCAAAGGAACACCATTGCTTTTCACTGAAAATGCAATTAAACCACTTGAAATCCTAATTACAAATCTATGAAGACTTAATGATAATTAAAACTCTTTAGCTTTGTATTGAATAAACACTTTTGGCTTCAGACAAATTTCTAAATAAGAGAAAAAAACCCAAATCAGACACGCGAAGGGCGACAGAGTTTTTGCCCAAAACAAAGCAAACTTAAGGTCTGTCACGTCACAAAAACAAAAAAGGTGAACAGAAAGTGAAGCGTTAAAGTAAAGAGAAAAGTATTTGATTTCATAGTAAAAGGAAAAATTAGCATAACATAACTAAGAGCAATAAATTGTCCAAATTGGCGAAATTAATTTTTCTTTTTCCTTCATAAAGTAAGGAATTAGTGAATTTGACAGCGAAATCACAAAAGCGAAAAACAGTTAAATAACACTAGTCTCGCTGTAGGTGATGGAACATTTTTGAATTCAAACTCGGAATCAGTACACCTCAAACACCCCACACTCCCCTTTGCATATCAGTCGCAAATTTTCTCTTCAGCTTTATTGAGTCGTGTTAATAAACTAATTAATAACGAAATAGCGAAATACAAATCTTGCTGATAGAGAGGATTAAGCTGAAGTGGTGGACAATAATTGGACATTTCGAACATACTAATCGTAAGCGGCCAGTTCGCTTGACGGGCATCAGTGGAGCACACAGTAAAGGTTGCTGGTGATATAAGCAGTTGAGCGAAATGAACAGTTAATCAACATATAAGCGTGAAGTTCTTGTAATACTTACATACCAGTAAATGTATACAAGTTAAAGACTCAACTCAAATTGGCAAGGGGGCAGCTGTCGCACAAAATTTCATAAGCTTGACCAGTACTAGAGTACCATTTGCCATTAAGAGAAAGCTTTAGCACAATTTGGAGTACAAATTTATCAGAAGTTAAGTGCAGCTGCTACAAAAATTATGGCAACTGAAAACTCGATCATAAAATTTGACATTTTTGGTGTTATACATACACAGAACATTTTGACATGCGGCCGCTATCTGTGCTGTTTACAGTAACTTGAAATATTCAACTAGGCCAAACAATTAAATTAAATCGCGAACGTTTTCGTTATTATTTTTTACAACTGTCGACGTGGCTGAGCTCAACAACAGTGCATTAACACTAGAACTACCAAGACCGTCATTTTGACGGTTTTCAAATTACATGCTTAAAAATTTGATTATTATTTATATAATTGTTCCAGAGTTTTATTACGACTTTTAATAAAATATAAGAACAGTTAAGTATTACTATTCAATTTCCCCTCATCGACTTTAATTTCCATAATCGGTATGACCTATACCTATTTATACCAAGCCCCTTCAAAATGATGATATTTAACATGTGTAGTTCTAATTAACACTAGAACTTTATTAAATGTTGTGTATTGAAAATACATCAAAGACCAATGTTTATCGCTAGTATGGTAAATTCATAGAGATCGCAGATTACTCCAAGTGGGACTTTGTGAAGATCGATCAAAATCAGTTCTTGTTCCGTTCTATTGATGCTGTGCGCAAACTTATATTGCAAGATTGTCATATGTCCTATCGTGAGATTGAGACAACTATGGGCATTAGTGGTACTAGCATATATTCACTATTTCATAGACATTTGAGTGTAAATAATATTTGTTCCCGTTCAATTCCACACAAGTTGTCTTAAGCGTGTGTGACGGAAGCTAAACAGCAGTCAACTACAAGGGAATTTCAAGATGAGCCGAATCCAACAAAAGTTGTTCTCACTCGAAGCACTTCCAAGCAAATGGTTGCATATCTTTTTGCAACAACTGGTCATATCGCAACTATACCAGTAGAACATTAAATTGTGAGTGATTCACATTCATCAATTTTTCCAGTTGTCTTTCAATCAACTCGGGAAAACCAACCGCAGAAGACCGATCACTCTTCACCATGGCAATGCTAGCTCTCACAAAGCGACGGAAAGAATTGTAGTTTTTCAACACTCAAACCATCCATTTGATGAACCTACCCCATATAATTCTGATTTGGGACCGAATGACTTCTTTTTATCGTACGTAAAAGGTGAACTAATTGATCAACACATGATGAGGCAGTTGATGCGTTCAGAAGACATTTTTTGGAGGTACCTTAATCAGAGTTGAGTGGCAAAAGAGCTCCCAAAATTGGTGCAAACGAATGCAAAATTATAGTATATTGATCTTAATGAAGAATATTTTGAAAAAATTGTCGATTTTCGATGACAAATTGGTTTTTGTTCTCTAATCATGAAATATAAAAGGCAGCTTTCTTCATTGTTTACTTTATCTGTAGCAACCGCTAAGGAAAAACGTGTTTTTATGAGTGAGTGAGTTTTATTGACTGTAACAATGTCCCCGCCTTCATATTCGCCAGAAACTATCCGTATGGCTTTTTTCTGGAATTAATGCTTCTGGAAAATGTTTTTGAAACCTAAAGGCCTCGTGATCTTAACCTCACAATAAAATTTCGCTTCTATAGAGACAAATGCGCGCCAGTTTGCTTTTGTGCACTTTTCGTTGCAAATAAATACGAAAAGCATTGTAAATAATTTCTCTCATATTAACGGCAATTTGTTGACAAACTTTTTGGCTACTTTCCGTTACTGAGCGTGCCAAGCAGCTAACGACATTACTCACCGGTCACAACTAATGACTAACTTCTGCTCTATGAATTCATCTTTGCTAATTTATTTCCCGCAAATTGGCTTGCGCAGCAGTCGCAGGATACACAAAATACAAATAAACATGTTTTTTTTTTAGTGTTCTTGTTTTCAAGTTGTGAATTTCAGCATTAACTTTTTTGGAATGGAATACCAAATAATGGTGATATAAATATTGTTGTTGTGAATGCAGTGGTTCTTATCGACGAAAATATCTAAAAAGTCCACGAAATATTTATTGATGACCGTAAAGTGAAGTTGTTAGACATAGCAAGCACCCTAAGTATTACAACTGAATATCTTTACCATGTCATTTATAAATATTTGGGTATGAGAAAGTTCAGCGCGTGAGTGATCTCACCTTTGACCAAAAACAGCGACGAATTGATGATTCGGAGCAGTATTTTGAGATTTTATGGCATAATAAACACGAGTCCCAGGGCTTCGAACTTTTTTCCAGCGTATTCTTCATATCTGGCCACTAGCGACTACTTTCTGTTCTAAGATCTCAAAAGATTGCTTTCAGGGAAGACATTTTCATTGAATGAAGAAGTAATCACATAAACTGAGGCCTATTTTTTTGAAGCATCTCTGAAGGCCTTAAATCGTACCACAAATGATATGATTTCATAAACGTCATTTCACCAAAAGGTGGAGGACTGCTATATAATTGGTTCCTAAGTGCATCAGATGGAATTCAAAATAGCGTTATATTGGAAGATATCACCCATACATTCGTGAAAGTTTGATGGGAATTACGTAATGGGAAAATTTAGTGTGGTTTCCCGCAATGCAAATTCACACATAATCTTTATAAAAGCTGCCAAGCTGATTCGCTTCTAAAGGACCTCAGGCTAAAATAGGCCAATTTACAACGAGATTGGCAAAGTCTGACTTCAAGATTGCTGATAGGCAAATCTGCATAGTCCGAGCGCTTTCGGATTTTTCTTTGTCCAAAGACTGTTAACTCAGCAGCATTATCCACAATTATTGTTTAGATAGGATAAGGAATGCTAAAGCTTATCCCAAAACTAATTCTGTCATATCACAATTACAACTAGAGCGTGGTATTTCGAAGATCTCTGATGGATTCCTTATATGAGCAAAGGAATGATCAGTGTTCATTAGGCCATCAAAGTCATGGTTGACGATTTTAAGGCTGTTTATTACGAAGGGTAGAAAAAAATGTTGACATCAGAGCAAGATTTCACTTGTGATTGCATAATTCTCACTAAAAAGCGTGACACAGTTTTATCTGGATTTTTATTATATGCACGTTATTGCTACACATTTGCTTATGTTTCACTATATGGAAACAGATCCACGACCCAGGATGGCATTACTCCTATAGTCGTTCTCCACTACACTGAAAATTCCACTTGATAAAATCATCCACGGTAAAAACTCACCTCCCAGCAATAAAGAAGAACACGAACTTGATGGTGCAGTAGTATACATTCTCATTCTTCTTACTTAGACTCCACAATACTAAAACATAAGCTCTCGTGCTCTTAATAATAATTTGTTTGACCGCTAACTCTATTGGTTGACAATATTGACACGAACTTTTCAATAGCTTTGCAAAGTAAACCACTTTTGACCCCATTAATACTCACTCAATAAAAGAAGGTTGACACTGTAGCATTTTCAAGCTGGCATATTTGCTCGTGTTTGCACTTTCAAAATAAACCCGAAAGTTAACCACAGCTCACGTTCGGGAATACAAGAGCAAACAACCACATGTGCAGTGTTAAAATTTGTATTCTTTTCTGCAAACACTTTTAAATTGTGTGCTGAAACCAGCGGTGGAGAGAAAAAATATTTAATAGTTCGGGAAAAAAGTAATAAAACAAAAAAACTTTGACTTTTTTATTGAAGCAATAATACCCTTTACGTGTGCAATTTTTATATATTATAAAAGTGTATAAAAAGTATAAAAAATTTATTGTGATTTTGATGGTCCGATCTAAACAATTTGTTCGAAAATTGTGACGATAGTAGACAATAAAAATGTACAAATTTTGAGAGATGCCAACCGAAGCCAGATCCTTCTCCACCTAGTTCTTCCAACGAAGTGGAGGTCTTCTTCTTCCTCTGCTTCCCCCGGCGGGTACTGCGTCAAATACTTTCAGAGCTGGAGTGTTTTTGTCCATTCGGACAACATGACCTAGCCATCGTAGCCGCTGTCTTTTAATTCGCTGAACTATGTTAATATCGGTCTTTTATATACGTACATATAAATTCAAGAAAGTAGTTGATAACCCCTTTCTGTTCCGCCACTGTTTAGTTTGAAACTCACAGCAATTTAGTACTTAAGTTAGTGAAACATTTTTATACCCCGCCTGTATATACGCAAACTAGTCTCTGTTTTTGAGGTATCAGTCTGAAATTTTGTTCACGTCATTTTCCCCTCAAGAAGCTGCTCATTTGTCGAAATTGGCAATATCGGACTATAAGATATAGCCTTCATACGGACTAAACGATCGGAATTAATTCCTTGTAGGAGAAACTTTTTATTGACAATGTATCGTCACGAAGTCTAACACAGATTACTATTTAAAGCAATGCAATAATATCTGAAAAAATCCTTCAGATCGGATCAAAACAACATACAGCTGCCATAAAAATTGACCGAATAAAATCAGTTTCTTCTATAGAAATGCTTTTATTTCAGAAGGGTATTCTTACTTCAGTGCAGCCGAAGTTAATGTTTATTCTTGTTTTTGCGAATACTGGAATAAAATACTAAGAAACAATAACAATAAAAATACAATAAAAACTATGTTATAAGTTTGACCCGCCGCACTTGCCTTACATGAAAGCTAATGACATTTTGCTGCTGGCGGTTTTTATTGAACACTTATCTATTTTGCCGCAAGTTTTATATACATACATGTGCACATTCGACTCACGTGTATTTGTATTTGTATTGTTGAGGATGCTATTAATTATAAACAATTATATATGTGTTCCCCAAATGGTAGTTGCCTCGCATTAATTTTACTTCCTTTCTATGCCTTACATACCTGTGCACTTTATATGTTACAGCTGTTAGGTTGTTGTTGTTGTAACGCTGAAATCCAGTGAATTTTCCATTCATTTTCCATAACTTTAACAAAACAAGAATTTTAAAGAAATAGCTATATCACAGGGTATGCGTCTGGTCTCCTTCCTAATGAACTGCTAATTTTCAAAATCGGAGAATTTTCGAAATTTCCTTGGACATCTTGACGTTATTTGACCCATATAGGAAATATACGACGCCATTGACAGAGACAGCAGCTACGCTGACTAGGTCATATCGTCCGAATGGATGAAAATACTCCAGCTCTGAGAGTATTCGACGCAGTACACGTCGGCATGATCAATAAAGAAGAAGAAGAATAAATTTTGCTTACACTTTTTTCTTCACAATTTTTTTGTTGTTAACTACCATTCGCATTTAAAGATGTTGTGCACAAAACACATTGCTTAAGGCCCAATTGAGTTGCTCAGTCGTCCGTTTGATGTGAAAATTGCAGGCGAAAACCAGAGAAAAGCAAAACAAGGCAACAGCGGAAGCAGCAGAGCAAGCACAGCAAAAGTGTAAGGAAGAAAGAAAAATCAGAAAAATTTTAACTTTTATAAAAGGAACACAAGAAGTCAGCAAACTGCCGGAAATACAATTCATTCTCTCGACTGTTCACAACTAAAGTGGGTGCAAAATAAAACCAGCAACGCTAACAATAGACCTCGCGCAAAAATCACGACTGTTACAAATGAAGTGGCAACATTGGTTTTGTTGCAAATTGATTTAAAAGAAATTTTATTTCCATTTCAAAATTTCCTAATTCAGTCGTGTTGCCATTTTTTTAAATACTTGTTACTGTTGCTATTTGTTGTAGTTATTGTAATGTAATCTTTGCTGCACCGGCAACGTTGCTTTATTGTTTCACCTTGTCTCCTTCCTTGAAGGACATCAACCAAGCAGCGGAAGAACGCTGATATTGAAATATTTTTTTTGCAAATCTGCTTTGTTCTTTTGTTTTGTTTTAATGTGATTTTACTTTTAATCTTATCTGTTTATATATATATATATATATATATATATATATATATGGATATTATATATATATACGTATAATATATATTTCTATAAAAAAAAGTCTCTCCCAAGTATGAGCTCGTTTTTTTTCGTTTCCAGTTAATCAATTATTAACCGTTAATATTTCTAAAACAAAAAAAGGCTTATTAAAAGAATTTTTTTCCTGAACACTAATCCGAGCGACGGGTTTTTTTTTGTCATAAGAGTTCTAAAATTTCGAACGTCACCACTTAAGGTTTTTCACATAATTAGAGATATTCTTGTGCTAACAATTTTACCCACGTTAACGTTTCATGCCTTCTCAACAGCTTTATCCGCTGCCACTGAAGCTACTTCCAGTTCACTTTTTATACAGATCGTTAGTTGAGACCCACCTTGCTTTTTTAACAGAGGCGTTTCACAAGAGAATAAGTTCCTGGTTAAATACGCAAGGTGGGTCCCAACTAACGATCTAAATAACTATACTCTCTTGTGAAACACCTATGTGGTTCACGAACTTTTTTACGATTCCAAATTATTCAACGCTTGAATTTTCATCTTAATGTTTCAAAATCAATAAATCGAATGGAGTACGACCATAGAATATCCAGTATAGAGCGGCAATCATGCTTAAAAATTCCGAGTCTTCAGCTATTCACGGCCGATTGAAGCTCCGAAAGCAGTCAGGGAGGACAGCCAAACGCATTGCGTCTGCTAAACTTTCGTGTGTGTTCTGAACAAGCATTCCAAATTCCACTCGCCATGCCTCTAGCCTTCACGTGCATGCGCATATGTATGTTGCTTCCTTCACTGGATTTAATCGCAGTATTTTTCTTCCACCATCTTTTTGAAACTATTTTTAAGTGACGTGTGAAAAATTTACATATAATTTGACTACAGTACAATAACTCCATCATGTAAAGGAGACGAAATAATAATAAATTTCTGAAAGTCAAAGATCTTAGAAAGCATCTTCAGAGCTTCTTAGTTGATTTCACACTCAAAATGTTCAGTTAAGTGGCGACAGTTTTTGAAAGTTAAATTCAAGCAACAACATTTACAAAAGATCTGCTTTGGTTTGACGGCCAAGAATGAATCAAGCCTTGCCTTGACACCCTGTTCTGAGGAAGAGGAAGACCTAAACTCCGTTGGAAGGACCAAGTGGAGAAGGACTTGGTTTCGCTTGGAATATCCAATTGGCGCCACGTTGCGAAAAGAAGAAACGACTGGCGCGCTGTTGTTAACTCGGCTATAATGGCGTAAGCGGTGTCTGCGCCAATTAGGAAGAAGAAGGAGAAGAATCCAAACAAATACCAGTTGATTGAATAAATAATTTGGAGTAATGCTAGGTAATTTTATTGAAAACAGTTTGTAAGCCCATACCTGCAGCCAAGTTTCTTTTTTATCTAAAATTCAGTATAGTACTATAGATATAAATTGGAATTTTTTCAACAATCTGCGTTTCTACGTGGTTTCTGCAATTTACAAATATAATAGGGCATATAACATCTGCTGCGTGTATGTGGGTGAGAAAGTCAACCACATTCTCCCAACAGCTTTCACCACAACCACAAAGCAGACATAGAAAAAAGCACAACTTTCTAAATGCCGGGGGACGATTTTGGCGAGAAAACACACGAAGGTCATAATATTTGGTAGCATATTACAACTGCCGCTGACAGGTCAAGCGCGACACACAAGTACAGGACACGCAGACAGACGCAGCAATTGGCAACGTTTTTTATCATGCGCCCAGTGGTGCGCGTAGCAATGTTCGTCTGCATTGGTTTATCGTAACGGCAACGCTGCCTTAAATTCGTTCATAAAGATTAGTATCTATGTGTGGCTGTGTGAGTATGTGGTGGGTGTATGTGCCTCATTTGAATTCTATCTACACATCTGCTTTGCCTTTTGTTATGTTTATTTATGCCTTTTTCATTGTAATTTTCGCATTTTACAGTTCCATTTGCACGATTTGTCTGTCATCTTTCCTCTTGTCGGCTATTTCGTGGCTTTAGCTTATTTATTACATTTCGACTGTGGGTCAGTGTCAGTATGAGTGTGTGTGAAAAGTTTTTTGTGATTCCATCTGTCCAGTTGCTGTCAACAGCAGCGCTGAGCTAATCACAGACATCGCCGACAGCACGAACAATAAAATTACTTACATAATCATCTTTTATATGAAATTAATTTCTCTCATACTTGATCCAAGCGCCGTGATTATGCTCACTTAGAGCGCTTGCATGCAAGGTGAGCGGAATGATTTATGACAATACGGCGCAAGGTCGACAGCAACAGTTTTTGAAGTATGCTTGCTGCTATCTGACAAGTTTATTTATACATATGTATGTATGTATTTGTATATATATTTTCATTGTTATTTAATGGACTTCTGCTTATAATTTTAATATAATTAAACCGTTAAAATATTAGACCACCTATACTTTTTTAATATATGTCATTAATATTTTGTACTTTTGTGAAGAAATATATCTGAGTGCCCCTCAGCCGTGCGTAAGTTCGATAAATTTTGTAGCTTTGCAATAGAGATTCTTATGTATGCACGATGGTCATTTCTCTTTAGATTTTTGCTTGTTTTAATACTTTTGTTTATTAATTTGGTCCCAAAAAAATTAAACAGAAACGTTAACTTCGGTAGTACTGAAGCTTTAAGGGGGGAGCCTGCTTTAAAAGCTTCAAAAAATCTTTTTTTTTTTTTTTTACTTAATTCTCTTTAGAAATTATCTAAGAATATGTCCTCAAAGTAATGGATGGGAATTCGAAATATCTCCGGAGTTAGCAGGGAAATAATGACCGAGCGTCTAGTAGATATATTAGCGCTTGGGCAGAAAGCAAAAACTTTGACGCGCGATTTCTCGGTTTTTCATTTTTACGATTTTTCTTAATTTGCGGGCAGGATAGAAAAAAAAACTAAACGTCGTATGGAATTGGGGCAAAGTTTATTATCTTTGGCATTAAATTATCTTCTATTTAAACTAAAAAAAAATTAAGAAAAGTCAAGTTTGAACATATTTTTAAACAACATTAAGTAAATTTTTTTTGATCAAAAACCACTTTTTTTGAATTTTTTTAGTTTAACTAGAAGATAAATTATTAAGAAATATGAATCTCCTTGAATGTTTTGTTTCCGTCAAAAATTATGACCTGCATCCTGCCCACCGTTCGACAAATGCACATACGAGATGCATCGGCCAATTGATTTCTTAAGGCAGAATATCAAAGATTTCGTATCCAAAAAATTTGTGAATTATGTTTAAATATATGTATAACTATAAGCCCTAGAAATTTCGCTTTAATCAATTAATTCTCTCCCAAAAAAATCCTCAAAAATATCGAGTTTTTGAAGCCGGTTTTGAAGCAGGGGGAGCCTTGATATTAACTTTATAAATAAACAAGGTTTGTATACAAGCAGTTGCTACCGATCGCCCAGTTTGTATGGCGGCTGTGAGGTACATTTGTCCGATATAGACGGCTCCAACAAATAAGCAGTTTTTAGGGAGAAAAGGACGTCGGCAAAATTTCAGTGCGATGTCTCAAAAACTGTTGTGTACACGGCCAGGCAGATGGACATGGCTAAATCAACTCATCTCGTCACGCTGATTGTTTATGTTATAGGGTCTCCAACTGTTCGTTATGAATGATAGCTTAGTTTCGATTGTCTTATTGACAGTGCAAGTCCGAGTTCAGAATTTGGCTTTAGGAGAGCTGCTTACACAGTGATTTCCAATATCGATGATGTGATTTCTAAGTGTCGTTTCAGCGGTTTTTAAATTGTCAAGATCGGTAATTATACCCTGAACAGGGTATATTAAGTTTGTCACGATGTTTGTAACACCCAGAAAGAAGCGTCGGAGACCCTATAAAGTATATATATAAATGATCAGTATGTTGAGCTGAGTCGATTTAACTATGTCCGTCTGTCTGTCTGTCCGTCCGTCCGTCCGTCTGTATATATACGAACTAGTCCCTCAGTTTTTAAGATATTAAAAATTGTCCACCTGTGCTCTCTATTCGTCGAATTGTTGAACACTTCGAGCGTATATGTTCTATGCACAATGTTCAAGTGCCCATAAGCCAAAGAACTGCTCGAAATAACGCAAATATTGCTACCGTTCAGGCAAGTGCTACTGAAGACCGCAATTTGTCGATTCCAACGTTCTCAAGAATTCAGAATGGCTCAAATCACAACCTGGCGGATTTTGAAAACGGATTTGAGCTTCTTCTTCTTAATTGGCGTAGACACCGCTTACGCGATTATAGCCGAGTTAACAACAGCGCGTTTCTTCTTTTCGCTACGTGGCGCCAATTGGATATTCCAAGCGAAGCCAGGTCCTTCTCCACTTGGTCCTTCCAACGGAGTGAAGGTCTTCCTCTTCCTCTGCTTCCCCCGGCGGGTACTGCGTCGAATACTTTCATAGCTGGAGTGTTTTCGTCCATCCGGACAACATGACCTAGCCAGCGTAGCCACTGTCTTTTAATTCGCTGAACTATGTCAATGTCGTCGTATATCTCGTACAGCTCATCGCTCCATCGGATGCGATATTCGCCGTGGCCCACGCGCAAAAGACCATAAATCTTTCCCATAACCTTTCTCTCGAAAACTCGCAACGATTTAAGCTTGCATACAAATAAAACTCACTCAAAAACTGAAGTCATTGGACCACCAGAACAGTCGTCAATTTGCTGATTTTGCTTTGAAACACTTGAAAACGATAAGGATTTTTTTAAGAAAATCATCTTCCACGATGAAGCTCACCTTTCATCCGAGTGTTGCGGTAAATAAACAAAATTGGCGATTCTAGTGCGAAAAAAATCCATAATTTATTCATTAACAACTGGAAAGAATAGTTCTTGAAAACATTTGGTTCCAACAAGACGGGGCTACGTACCACATAGCACGTGTAGTAGACGAATTATTGCGAGAACAGTTTGGAGATTCAATTATTCCAAGAAATTGTGACATTGAATCGCTTCCAAAAAGTTGTGATTTAACACCATTAGTCTACTTCTTATGGGGTTATTTGAAGTAATTGGTCTTTTGCTATAAACTAGACACTCTTCAATGCTTCCAACATCCACGACTTGATTTTGAATTTCCTTTACAATTTCAGCTAATCTCGGTAGTAACATTATTTATCTTTCAAAATGTTATTGACAATGGCATTATTCCTGCTAATATGTAATGGTCTCTGGTCCCAGTATCGATTTGACGACCGTTACCAGTCGTCGACTATTGTCCTTACTGTACGTATTTAGCGAACCAATTTCGAGTTGAGCGGCATCTGAGAGCAATATTTTCACCACTCATTATTCACCTATACACAACACGCCTTCTTCAATTATCACATCCAATTTTTTTATATTGCAAAGTGCGAATAATATTACCGACAAACTTGAGAGGTTTCATGTTATATATATATTCTTTTCTTATGTTCTAGAAGAATTCGAGGCCTTTCAATTTTAAATTTTGGTATTTTATATTTATTTTTTTATATTAAATTGTAACTGATTGAAATTCCCCTTGAAATTCTCTTTAAAGTTCGATCACTGGATTATTGAACAAAATTCCCAATTTAATGTTTAAACGTTTATCTTTATTTCTAATTTCTACAACTTGATGCTCTACTACACATTATCCGCGCTTAAAACTTCTCAGTTATATCTCAACTGTGCCTACTGAACAATCCAGCATCCCCTTTATAGCATGTTAGGCCAGCTCGTATAATTGATCCAAAGGCGTTGAATCTCACTTGGACAGAAATTCGTCCTTTCTGTAACTCAAAAACTTCTATAACACATATATGTATCATCAGAACTTCTTTGGCCAACGAATCGTTTGTTCTTACAACAAACGTATTAAACCCGTTAACATCAAACAGCAAATCAATGGTCTGGTCTTCAGAAACCAGAGTTGGTGAAGAGTCCCGACAAAAGACTCCACTAGCTACTCTCCTCCTTAACTTCGATCCAGGAAGAAGCTGACTGTATTCTCTCTCTTTTTCTATTTGACAACTTATTTTCATGAAATTTTTTTCAAAGCGTCATTGTAATCTCCCAAGAAATTGTTCATATATGAAGGCAAATTGATCGAAGTCAAGGTAAAGATCTTTTCAAACCCTTGTATGCTATAAAAATATAATAGTGAGGGGTAGCCTAGTTAACGTATTTTTTCATTGTTCAGAAAGTAATTTTTCCAGAAAGAAAAAAAATTAAATATAATTTTCTTAATCATTTTCAATTCACTATGGTCAAAACATCAGAATGTAGCTAAAACTAAATAAAGGTGAGTTTAACAAGCAATTTTTAATAGCAAAATACTAATTTTTATTAATTAAAATTGCATTTAAATGAATTCTATTCATTTTAAGAAGAATTCTTTTTAAAATCATGCATTGTAGTTCTGGCTAAAACAATAAGTTCCATTGAAAGCACCACATCAACACCTAGCGCTTTTAAACTTTGTGAAAAAAGCACGCAATAAATAGTACATACCTTTAAGTGCATGATGGGTGTCGAGAGCTAGAACTCGGTTGTGCATAATTATTCCAATGGAAACTAGCTTTATAAAGGCAAATATGTTATTTGCCATTTCTAATTATTTGAAAGAAAGTTTTTCAGTTCATAAAAGCGGGAAAAGTCACAAAAGTTATTAAGTATTTAAGTACGCTCGCAAAGTTGCTGAAAATTACGAAAACATGAACATTACAATTTCTAATTAGAATGGCATTAAAGGCGACCATTCTCCGCACGGCATCCGGTCGCTTCCATACCTCCGCTCGTATGCCGCCACAAAAAGCACGCTATGCAAATGAGCGCAAGAAAGATGAAAATATCTTAGCAGAATCATATCTACATACATAAAGGAGTATGTGTATGTGTGTGTGGTTTTATGTATGTGTATCCATGCAAGTGTTTTTACGATGAATTATAATTTTAAGAGCTCGTAGGCAGCCAGCAGCTTCAAGTATGCATTGGAATGAGAGTAGAAAATGAAAACCACACACACTCACAATTAGATGCACATATTAGGTCATGCGGCATAAGATCAAAGTGTAAACGGAAGTAAACTCTGTCATTCCCACAAATGAAGTTATTTATCAACGTCAGCACCACCTGTACACACTTTCATATTATGTATAAATACTGTAGTTGAAGGCATGCATAGTAATGTGTGCGTATCTTCAGCGCTGAGCTGCCTTAATGGTGCGTCGAAATACCCACAACGCTGCTTGACGACGTCCACTGTATTGGAGAGTGTATGCTGATGATATTGCTCATTTGCATTTCGTTCCGAAAGAGCGTAGTCAGCAGCAAACGATTGCCAAGCGCATCAAAACAACTATCACCTGCAGACGGTGATGTGCCGTTGCTTGAAGACATTTTATCGCAAACATTGCTTTGGGGCCCAAGTCAAAGGCAATCCACCACACTTACATGCCACATAAATGTACTATAAAAATACATACAAATGCGTTATCTGTGGATTGAATGAAACTATAGATACTCGTATGGCGCAACTAAACGCAAATAACTTATGCATTAATAAGCAAACTTTCTGTGAAATCTTAATGGTAAATGAGAAATTTCACTGACATGTGCACGATTATGACGCTGTGTGCGCCTTGAAAAGTATAAAAGTGTAATATTGCAGAGTTATGACATTTATAGAGGGTGTTTCGATTGAAAGCAGCCGAAGCTAGTGATTCGTAGTTGTTTTTTGACAAATATTTGATATGTGAGGGTCGATTCTGGATAATTAGGAGTATAGTATCCAGAATGAAGTTGCGGGTCACTCTCGAATCTCGTGTTCGAGCTCGTCGTCTGCAGTGGGTGGTGGTTTGACTCCAAGTACGCCATTCGCTGAGAGGGAGTCGGTGAACATATTAATGGCTCCACTGTTAATGGCGGTCAGTGCATGTCTGAATTTTGTTGCATCCGGAAATTGATCGACGTATTGTTTTATGATTTCGAATGATTTTTATGAAAGCACCCCAGCAGAAACTGCTTGGAGAGGAGTTCATTATGATCTTTAACAGGGAGCATGCAGGACTCACTGTGTAAGTGTTCGATGGGACACATCAAGAGGCATTCAGTTGTGGTCCAGAGAGCAGTGTTCTGACATGTTTTTAGCTTCCTCGTCTGCGTTTCACGGCACCCAGGCGACCCATAAGAAACTGGTTTTTCGGATTTTCCGTCTAAATTTTTGGCTCTTGTTTTGTACTTAATGGTCTCATAATACGATTGGTTGATTTAAAGAAATTCATTCAAAATTTAGTAAAATTTGACGAATTTTATAGAAGCTGTCGGGAGGTAAAAGACGGGGAGACTATGAAATATCTTGTATGCGCTTGTAAAACATATATGGAAAATAATCGAGTATTCGAGGTGATGACATCGCAGAGGTTGCATAGATAAAATATTTTATTAATGTAAAACAAAAAAAATGTGAAAGGTTACAAATTCTCAAGAACTGATCGCAGCAATAAAAAAAATGATCGGAAATGGCCTCTCAGAGAATCTAGGTGAGCAGGTAGGTAGAAATGTAGCTTTTTCGGGTTCTATTAGCGTTGGATACGCCATTTTGATGCACTATCGTCGGACCTCTGTAATCTTGCTATCTCGTTTCATCTTTGCACTCAAACCTTATGGTTCTCTAAAAAAAAACACTTTACTCTGTCACGCATTTTGTAAATGTACTAGTTTGTTACTGGTGTGCTACCTAATTGATTCCTAGAACTCGCTTTCAGGTTTGTAATAAAGCTGGGCACTCTCAGAGGAGTGCAGAACCGTATACTACTTCAAGTTTGCAGCTGCGGCAAAAATGGTTATAGGGCATTCCAATTTTTAACGCATGTTTTCCAAATGGCCAATGTCTTTTTAGCTGTAAGTTTATATATGATTTTCATCAACCTATTTCATTTTTGTCTTGTGATATTTTGGCCATGTCTGCTTCGCAATCTTTCACTTGCTTGTTCTGAGCTACTTCTTCAAATTGTGCATTGAACTTCTTCTAGATCATTATTACCAGGCAAGGCATTAAATTTGCCTGGAATCCTCTAAGGATTGGCCAACTCGTCTTCTTTTTCATTTCCGAAGATATTCCTGTCACTAAAAACCCAAATTATGGACAGGTGGAGTTGACCTACCAGTGAGTTTAAATACTTCTTACATTTGTTGACTGTGCTGAAGATAATTTTTGGCAACGACATTGATAATAGTCCCCGTCCCTAAGTCGTAATTCATTAAGCACCCGTTGATATAGGTTGATATAGTATCCTCTTCTTATATAAAATTTTTCCTAGCAAATTCACCTAAAAGGTCTTTGACATTTCAAGTTATCAAACGATTATTACAAAAAACTCTAAAGATTTTATTTATGTTCCGGTGATTGTTAGTTGCTACTTGAGGAATCTTGCCGTTTATTTTAGGTAATGACCTCTCTTTACTATAGTTATGTGCCTCTCAGAAGTCTTTCAAGCTACAACAACACAATTTTTTATCATTAACTATGTAATCTTTGATGATATGTTACGGTAAGCCAAACCGAGAGGTGGTAAAATCCCGCAGAAGACTAGTCAGTTTGATAGCTTTCGTGGGGCAGTGGGTTGCTTTGCAGATTGTCGGATAATGCTAATTTATTTTACAAATAGAACCAAATTTCGTGTTGGAAAAGACTAACGGTTCAGTTTCAGTTTAACCAAAAACATAAGACCACGAGTGGTACAAAGCCTTCCAAGACGGTCGAGAGTTCGTTGAAGACATGTCTCGTTCTGGACGACCTTCGATCTATCCAAATGATGAAAATATTAAAAAAGTGAGGGATATGGTGTTGAAAATCCTCAGATAAATGCTAGAGAGATGGCAAGAGAGCTCGAGATCTCTCGCGAGTTAGTTCAAATGCTTTCGGTGAATATTTCGGGTATGAAACGCTTTGTTGATCGACTCGTCCCGATAAAGCTGAATTTTTTTTAAAAAAGAGTACCGTAAACAGGTTTCTCTGAACATGTATTATAGCTGCCGATGAGACATGGGTTTATGAATTTGATTTACAAGCAAGTCAACCATCATCGGAAGCGAGGGAAAAAAACGAGCCGAAACAAAAAAAAAAAAAAACGCTCCAAATCCGCTCAAGAATTAAAGTGACGCTCGATCTGTTTTCGATATTCGTGGTGTGTCATGAATTTGTTCCAGAGAGACAGAGGGTCAATAAGGTATGCTATTTGGTCGCATAATGCTTCCAACATCCACGACTTGATTTTGAATTTCCTTTACAATTTCTAATGAATTTGTCTTTCAAAATGTTGACATAAGAGAGATCGATTTGACGGTTACCAGTCGTCACTGTACGTATTTAGCGAACCAATTTCGAGTTGAGCGGCATCTGAGAGCAATATTTTCACCACTCATTATTCACCTATACACAGCACGCTCGATCTGTTTTCGATATTCGTGGTGTATCATGAATTTGTTCCAGAGAGACAGAGGGTCAATAAGGAATGCTATTTGGTCGTATTGAGGTGTTTGCGTTAGAATATCTGTAGAAAACGGCCGAAATTATATAAGAACAACTCATAGATTCCACACGAAGATAATGCACCGTTGCCTCGAGCCACGACTGTGATCCAAGTTAAAGTCAGAAACGCAATAAATACCATCTATCAACCACCACAATGTATAGCAGGTTCACTTTAACCCATAAATTCGATGGTTGGTTAGTTTGACTCAACTCAATGTATGTATGTATAGAAATTGCCAATTCATTGCAGCCTGAACTCTTGCCAATAATGACACATATAACATCATGTATGCGTGTGTGAACTCATATGATATTATGCAATTAAAATTCAACTTTCACGTCATATTAATTCAATTTTACATTTACAGGTAAATTATTGATAAAAGCAATTGTGGAAGAGCATATTATGATTCAGTTATTGTGCGCGTCATATGCTTCGTTAATAACATTTAACACTGGTCAACAAAAAAACAATTTTTTGGCTTAATGGTTTCGTACTGAAATTCTTATTTTCGACAATGAAAACACGGTAATATTTATTATTAGCTTATATAGTTTGTTTTTTTTTTGTGATACGAGTGGGCCTAATTTGCCCATCCAATATAAAAAAAGAGGAAAATTTCCACAAAAGCAAAATTTAATCAAAAACAAAATTTCCCCTTATTTTTTGTGTAGAAGAAATTGATATCTAACAAGCACAAGTCAGATTTAAAAATCGTGTCGACCAGTGAAATTTATGTACTTTCATATATACATAAGCATATGATACTATATAAGGAGAGATTTGTATTGTAATAAATCGAAACAGAGTTTAATCAGTTTCCGGGAAGTCATGAGGATTTCTCCTACAGCAATTTATCACACACACACAAATATATATGAGATTTCCTATAATACCGAGCAATACGCCCGTGAGTTACAAATCTATGTGCAAAAATAACTTTTTGCCTGCTTTTATGTGTATTTGCGTTTGTGTATGTGTGTACCGCTTACACTTGAACTTTGTGTCACTTATTATAGAATTTTCATTTCATTACCTTTTGTAATGGCACAATTTTATGTAAATTTTTATAATGAAAATGTCCCATTATTTTTATACTCTTGTAGCATGTTGCTACAAAGTATAATAGTTTTATTCACCTAACAGTTGTATGTACCACTTAAAACCAAGCGATAAAGATATAGGCTTTTATATATATATAATTGATCAGGAGGCGAGTTGAAATCCAGGTGAGTGTCTGTCTGTCTGTCCGTTCGTACGTCTGTGCTTGAGGTATCTTGATGAAACTTAGTATTCATGTCCATTGGCAAAACAAATTACGAGTTTCTAGATGGGCGTAATCGGAGTACTGCCACGCCCACAAAACGCCATTAACCGAAAACGTATAATATGCCATAACTAAGCACTAAAATAGGATATAA
This sequence comes from Bactrocera neohumeralis, assembly GCF_024586455.1. Classification (NCBI taxonomy): domain Eukaryota; kingdom Metazoa; phylum Arthropoda; class Insecta; order Diptera; family Tephritidae; genus Bactrocera; species Bactrocera neohumeralis. The sequence continues at coordinate 182,840 of NW_026092914.1, read as the reverse complement.
AATTGTTATTTGGTATAGAAGATCACAGTATCAAGGGCATCTGTGGACATAAAACTTTGAAAAAGTGTGAGTGGCCTCGCTCTCTAATAAGTTTAATGTACATATCTCTTAAACTTTTCAAGCAAAAGTAACCATTTGTGCTCAAGATAAATCGTCAGTACAAAAGTTGGACGCAGGTGGTGTGTAGAAGTGTACATTTGATGAAATCTCCCTTTATTTTCAGCTAATAATGTAAACACAAAACATTGTTGCAGTTGAGTGCATTAACTACTGCAGATCAGTTGTGTAATTATCCATATTTTTTGTTACGCAGTAAAAATAAATAAAATTCGTTTCGTTTTGCGACAGTTCGTAAGCATCAAAACTGGTTTGTTTAGTGAAAGTTGCGTGCAAACAGTTGGAAGCGAATTTTGTTGCGCTAATTGATACGTCAAGGGGTTAAGCACACAATTAGGTTTCGGGTTCATGCTTCATATACGAGGCTTTGGCAGGAAACTCTTTCAGACTTTACTTATATGACATTAACAACCGTTGAAGGCGGCTTTTGGAGTAATTAACGGAAAACACAGAAGGTATTGTGCTATTTAAAAATTAAAGATATTGGTTTACAAGGTGTAACTGGAATTGGCGTCTACCACTCTTCAGCAAGATGTCGTGTAAAACGAGCTTGTGCTCTTTAGCCCTCACTTTTGTTCATGGGATCCTTATAAAATCGGCAATACCCGAAAAATTAGGATAGAACTCAAAACAGTAAGATCTAAAGCCTAATAGATATTGGTAAAGAACTTTTATTACCAAAATACATAAGTTCCAACTGAAAGTTAAAGACTGTTCTACTTTTGTAAGTAATAATGACTCATTTCTTAAATTTTGCTATGGAATAGACGTGGTTTCTAAGAAGTAAGGTTAAATACCTACTATCTATGTATCAAAGACTTAAGGTGTTTGGAAAACAGAATACGATTTCAACACGTTGAATTTCTTATAGCTCCGATGGATCATTTAATCAAACTTAATTGGGAAGCTCTTGTTTAAGCTGGAGCTGAATAATACTACTATAAATGTCAATGTCAGATGGAAATTATAGCCCGGGTCATGGTGATAACTCAAAGGGAAAACTTTATAGAAAATTTAGTTCTAGAAAATGCATCTGAAAGTTTCTCGCTGAGATATTTCATCAGAGGGCTTAAGAGAATTTGTACGGATATGTATAGTTATTGATCAAAAATATATGAAATAATTTCAGTTTCTTGTAGACTTCAAACTTTTGTACATATATATATTAGATGTTCCATGATATTTATAACATCCAAAAGGAAACGTCGAAGACTCTTAGACTTGTAAGCAATCAAAAACTCAATTTCGAATTTTTTTATGAAATGTTATTTTGCATTTTAAGTAACGACATTACATATATAAATAATCAGCGTGACAGGCTGAGTCGATCTACACATGTCCATCTGTGTATACACGAACTAGTTCCTCAAGTTTTGAAATTTCGCACGCTCTTTTCTCTCCAAAATACTGCTCATTTATCGGAAACGGCGATATCGGATCACTATAGCATATAGCTGCTATACAAACTGAGCGATCGAATTCAAGTCCTTGTATGGAAAACGTTTTTATTCGACAAGATATCTTCACGAAATTCGGCATAAATTATTATCTTAGGCATCGCTACAATTTTGAAGGACATTACTTCGATCGGACTACTATACCATATAGTTGCCATATAAACTGTACGATACGAATTAAGTACTTGTATGGAAATCTTTTTAATTTGACAAAGTACCTTCTAGAAATTTGGCAGATATTATTATCGACAGAGTTTATTTTTCTATGACTTTGATGCCTAAGACGATTGTTTATATAAATCAGTAATGGCTCTAAAGGTAATATTTTTTTTAGTTACGCAGTCAACTAATTTCTTAGACCGCTTCTTTTAACCATAAGCAATAATCTCACAAAAATTATGCAACACACAGGCGATACCAGTGAAAGTGGTTTTAAACAGCTAGGAATTGTATTGAATACAAAGCAAACTCTTCATATATTACACTTGCCTAGAGAACAGAGTTGTATATGCCTATGTTATATATTGATTGTAGTTCAACTGTTCCTTCCCATCTGTGAAATGGAAGTTTTGCGAGAGCATCAAGTATCTCAATATTTCGTAGATAAATATGTAGGTCATTATGTTACTCATACGCCATGGGGACCGCATTGTAGCATTGACAGCAATTAAAAATTAAAAGAAATAATTCATTGCTTTTGAGATTTTGTAATTTCCATGTTTACTAAAACTTAGTTCAGTTTTGGAGAGCCTACTGTCGAGATTGAGTAGTAAATTGCACGGTAAAATCAAAAATTTTAAAGAAAGAGGTATGGAGGTATGTAGGCTTCACCTGCCACACACAAAAAATACAATTGAAATCTACTGATCCCTTTCTGCTGAAAATAATGGCTATGTCTAGTATCTACGCCTCTTCTTCTTAATTGGCGTAGACACCGCTTACGCGATTATAGCCGAGTTAACAACAGCGCGCGAGTCGTTTCTTCTTTTCGCTACGTGGCGCCAATTGGATATTCCAAGCGAAGCCAGGTCCTTCTCCACTTGGTCCTTCCAACGGAGTAGAGGTCTTCCTCTTCCTCTGCTTCCCCCGGCGGGTATTGCGTCGAATACTTTCAGAGCTGGAGTGTTTTCGTCCATCCGGACAACATGACGCGGTTAAATTATTTACACCAACTAAACTTTTACTACTCACTTGGCTCCCAGTGGGCTCTTGAAAGTGCACTTTACTATAGATAATTGCTTTGTCGGACGTGGCTAAGTACTTTCGTTTATATGCGTTTATATTTATAACTCTATAGCGATGTAGCAACATAGAGTGCAACACACTCATACAACTCTCAAGCATTGGTTCGTTGCGTTCCGTACGCACCGCCAGACGTGTTTTTGCCAATTGCTTTCCAACATTTTGCATAGCGTTTAGAGGCTTCATGGCATGGCGCCGTCTGTGCCAGACCCATTAACACCTTATGCAGCATTGTCTAGTTTCTACAAACCAAAGACAGTTGAGATATAAATCTTCTTATATAGCCCTATATTAATTTGAGTTATTCAAATACAGTCTCTCTGAAGCTATTAATTAATATTTTCATACGGTGTTAGAGACTCATAACAAAGCACACCAAATACATAACATTACCTTGGCTTCAGGGATGTTCGACTGTGCCGAAGATTTGGCTGGTTGGTCAAGTTTGATTTAGAATTTTTAACGTTTAGGGCTGTCGTAATGGATCTACATATTTTCATCGCCAGTCTCAATTCAGATTCACAAACACCTTATTTTTGTAGCGTTAGAGCACGACTGAAGTCATAAGGCATTGAAGATACATTTGGATTTGCTCAATTAACTAACGTTTGGGTCAGTGTTTGGGTAGGAAAATATTATATTCTGTCTTGAGTTTCGAATTAGTCAAAAGGCAATTAAGGGCTTTCATCTTCGATGATGCATTTAAATGTAGACATATAGTTTCTGATTTCACTCACCACTAATCAATTAAGTAGAGTGAAGAGTACCCTCAGAAGTTTTTGACTACGAAAATATCTGAATTAAGGAAGATTGAGAGAGGATCCGACAGCAAGATGCCATCTACTTGTAGACTAATCGGTATACCGTATGATATTATATGTAGTCCGTTGATAACTTTCTAGCCAACATGTAATCGGAAGTTAGCATTTAAATAAATCTTCGTAGATTCGATTAAGAATTCTTTATATAAAATAAATCGTTTGTTTAGTTTAATATCAGAGCTCAATATCATATAGAAAGTAAGGCAATACATTTTAGGGCTGAGAAAGGCTTCTGCAGTAGCTCGATTAAAAAGGTTGATCTGAACTTCCAGACATACTAAATTGCACTCAACTAGATCGTGGTTGCGTCTGGTATGTATTCTACTGAAAAAGCAGCTAAATTTTTTGTAAAGCTTATGATCTATTTTAGCAGCTATTATTTTCTTTCCAACTTCAGAATATTTATCTGTACGACCATGTGAAAGATGGCGCAGTTAAATCTCTTGACGATTTCCTTTCCAGTTTTGCTTCTTATAACTCGGTCATCAAAAAAGAAGTTCCGATACATGGTGGAAACAATATCTTTCTCTTTATAAATATTTGTTCATATATTATTATTTTTATTATTATTGGGTTTAATTAAGAGGTCCATTCTAACATGGAGCTCACTTGGACAGCTATGTGCGCCGGTGCGTTATGATACCTGAATCTCTTACATAATAGATCATATGACCATCTGAAATTGACAAAGCGTTGGATCTTATCACAAATTGTTGTTGCGACGGGTAATGCTAGTTTCGGCTGTTATCTCCTGGTTCGCTGAAGGTAAGACGAGCAAGATGTTTCAATCTCGGTCCTGCTAAGGCAGGACAATGGAGGAGAAAGTGCCTGGATGTTTCCACCTCACCTTCTTTTACACAACTTTAACAACTTGCGCTCAACAGCTTCCCTGAGTCTTAAAGCGCACGTCGCAGCAATGCACATGCAAGGAATTTCCATAGGTGCCATGCTAAAAAAAGCATTGTTGTAGTCCGAAATGTTCGGAAGATGCCGACGAGAGCCGTTCTTTGGACACGTTCAACCTTCTTACGAAAGAGTAATATTAGGCGTGTTTTATTTGACCAGCAAATTAAGTTATTAGCTTATTTTTTATGGAAGATAGCTTGTAAATTGAACTAGAGACATTGCCACGGCTATTATGAATCATCGTCCATCAGACGAATGCAACATCGAATAGTACTAGCTTTACTAAGATTTCGTAGAGCCGAAACACCATCTTTGGCTTTTTAACTCCTCTACAAAGCAGCCGATGCCTTCTATACTCTCTCCTCGATATTTGGCCTCCACAAAAGCTTTATATCAAGGATAAGCCCTTGGTATTTCACCTTATCAACAGGTTGAAGACGTCAGACTCCGAATGAAGGAAAAGGAACACATGTGATCCTGGGAATGAAAACTGAGTCAGGTGCTCGAGGCTCGATTCCATCTCAAACTCTTCGAGTGCTTTAACTAACTATTCCGGCGACACATTCTTCATGCAGCCTCGTGCTATGATACTACGAGCTGCTTTTCTATAGACATACTGGACCATTAACAGTTTACCCTTCGGTTTTCTTCTCTTAATGTACAACTCTATGAGCTTATTAACGTTTTCAATTGAAACAAATACAAATTAATTGCCTGAAACTTTTAGCAACGAAGTGAGAACTCTTTCCGGCCATCGGTACAAAGGTCACCTTAACTTATCTTCAAGCCACAAGCTGCATACTTCCTAGGAGCAGCTTTAACAACTCACATGATCCATCCACTAACATCATTTCTTTTATATCCCAGTGGAGTAGGATTGTGCATGAGAATATACCTAAAACGTCATGACAATTCTCTACACTTCCACAGAAGGCTCTCCATTAATCTTCTTGGCTTTCTTTATTTTGGACTTTTATATAGACAGTCCTGCCTTACTTTGTTGAAAAGCGTTCTACTCGAAGATCTGATCTCAGGCAGCCTTGATGGCCACCAGCGGGATTTCCGTTTATCTTTCAGAGCTTTCAAAGTCCAGCAGCTTTCAAAAATAGTCCTACAGACTGAGCTAAAAACCGTGACACCCGTATTAACCGCGTTATCCAATAATAACGAATCGCTAAGCTTCATACAATACGGATTCCAATTTGTGTTCCTGAAGTTCACGAAATCCTAAAAGACAAGTACACCTTATACTTGTTCTAAGTGGTATTTAACTATACTACAATATGATTTCTCATAAAAGTCTCTGTTGTTTCACTTTAAACTAAGCAAAGGTAACATTTAGAGCCACTATCGGTAAATAAAATTTTAAATATTGTTATTAAAAATTTAAGTTCGGCGCTTTGGCTGAGTTAATAGATTTCGCGGAACTGCAAACCCAAACAGTCGACTATATTGTGTGCTTGTATACCTTTAAAAGTTTTTGTCGCTATCATAAAGGGGTGAAATAAAAACGAAATTTAAAACATAACCGAAGTAAAAGTGGCAACAAAGTGTTGAACGATAAATTGTTGCTTCTCTAAGCGCACTCCGTCGAAGAACGAATGTCGATGAAAACTTTTAGCAAGTAGAAAAGGGATAATACAAAGTATTTTGACGCGTTTAAGCTAAATATGATAACCAACAACACAAAAAGACAAGCAACAACCGATATTAGAGGAAAATCCTCCGTAGCAAACACGCACTTATTTAGCATACGCCCGTGCAACGCTGTCGTCCGACTACACGAGTGACACTGCAGATTTGTGGGCTTGTGCGCCCACATAGTACTATGTTAAGTCGGTTGGTTGACTAAGTGTGTTAGTGAGCTACCCAGCCATTGAGCCAACGAACCACGAATTTCAGTTACTAAGCTGCACGGTCATTAAAGTGACACATTTCCGGCGAATTATTATGCGAAAAGCGAGCAATTACAGCCGCCAACGGCCATCATACGCTTCACCGTCGAAACACTACCGTTACATTCAACAATTTTCTGCACATAACAGCAAGAACCTGTTGGTGGGTCGTTTCTCCCACTCTTCCGCTCGTTTGTTGAATTTTACCGCATTGACTTAATGCGAACTACGTTAAAATGCTCGGTAACGTACTTTACATAAACGAAAATAAGTTCTTTTTCTCCTGTTCACCTAATTAGTCTGTGTTGCCCGCGTCATCATCATTCTTCGACAGCTGTGCAAACCGAAAATGACTTACTTACGTTGACGTTACTTGATGCACGAGCGCCTAACATTTTGTGCTTGTGACCGCAGACGAACTTTGGGCAACATTCTAAGAGGTATTCGAATCTTCAACGCATTTTTGACATACAAACATATAATTATCGGGAAGGAATTTTTCTTAAATTTCGATTACATATCTCACCTTTTGATCACTATTTTCTGTGAAAAATCAAAAATAGTTATGGGGTCCGCATATCTGGTACATAAGGTCCATAACTGTGGTTCGATTTCGTTATTTTTTAGTCATAAGGTGACATACTTCAAAGGCACTATTCGTGCAAAATTTATTGCATTATATTATTTGTTTCCTGATATGTGTATTGAAAAGTGAAATAATCAAAAGGTATTTAAAATTGTGTTATGTACGAAGTAGGCGTAGTTGTAGTCCAGTTTTGCTCATTTTCATACCGTGAAATAAGAATAATGTCAGATATCGAATTTTGTTGCAATCCGTCGAGCACGTATCGAGATATGGCATTTCACGCGAGAGAGGGCGTTGCCACACCCATTGGCCGATTTTGACCCTGGCTCTTATAACGCTAGATGTCTCTGGAGTTTTTAGTTATTGATTTACTGCGCTTTTAGTAGTTTTTAACAGTACCGTTATATAAGGAATGCACGGAGTTGTGATCCAATTTCTATTGGACTATTAAAAGGCATCACCTAAAGAATTTGTTTGCCTCCACCCAACCACTAGCGAACAACTGAAACAAATGCTTAGCTAAACGACTGACTGTGCCCTGAATTACAACTTGTGAGTGCAACTAGTTGACTGCATTGCGAGGCGTGTGCGTTGGATTGACTGAATGACTGACTGACTAAACAAATAACTCAGTGATTGAATGACTGCATTCGTGCCTTTCTAAAGCTTACGTCTCTGCCTGTCTAACCGACTGAGCGAGGCTTATTGTCTCGAGGGAATGTTTGTCACTGTCAATATGTGCAAACGTGAAACCAAAGTTTACTCACTCAAACACTAACCTCATTGTATGTGAGTGCACTGGAAGGTGTAAGCATGCCTTTTCAAATGCTTACACGCCTAAATGTATGCTACTATCAAGTGACTATTGCTGCTTTTGTAGAGCAATGTGCTCTATAATGCTTGTAAGTCTATTTGGTTATGTCAATCAGAGACTAACTTGTCAAATGCACGCACACATACACTTACAGAGAGATATCGTCTTGTACAATGGATGATTATACTAAGCTAAAATAATTTCATTGCGACCATAAAATGTGTGTGTAGGGCGGATTTGGCATAGGTGTAAATATATTTATATATCGGGTGATTTTTTTAAGAGCTTGATAACTTTTTTTTTTAAAAAAAAACGCATATATATGAAACGTTAGATATATACATTTACTTTTTGAAGATAATTTCATTTAAATGTTGACCGCGAAGCTGCGTCTTCTTTATTGGTGTAATTTTAATTTTTCGAGCATTTCGGCGGAAACACAATTTCTTCGGAAATGTTGTCTTCCAAAGCTGGAATAGTTGCTGGCTTATTTCTGTAGACTTTAAAAGCCCCACAAAAAATAGTCTAAAGGCTTTAAATCGCAATCTTGGTAGCCAACTTAATCCATTTCTTGAATTTTCTCCAGTTTTATAAAATGGACCATAGAATCGATTATTGTGTGGCATGTAGCGCCATCTTGTTGTTCAACCAAGTTCAGTTCTTCCATTTTTGGCAACAAAAAGTTTGTTAGCATCGAACGATAGTGGCCATTCACCAAAACAGCATCTTTGAAAAAATACGGTCCAATGATTCCACCAGCGTACAAACCACACCAAACAATTTTCGGGATGCGATGGGCATTGCTTGAATGGCTTCTGGTTGACCCCAAAAATTTTGCTTATTTACGTAGCCATTCAACCAGCATCATCGCTGAACAAAATTTGTCGATAAAATATTCCGGCCGAAATGCGAATTTGAAAATTCGACGTGCCCAAAATTGGACTTTCCGAATGGACCACCTGACGCAGCCGCGGTCAACAAACTTAAATTAAAGTAAATGTCAGAACCAATCTAACGCGATGAGGCAAATTTTATGAGGCTCTTAAAAAAACCCGATACAAGTATATAATATGGTATATATATATATATGGTATATACCATATATATTCTTCTTCTTTATTGGTGTAGACACCGCTTACGCGCTAATAGCCGTTGCATGCTTGCAAGCAACACAATTTAGACAAATCGCACGTTTAACTGAGTGGATATTAATAGCAAAAAACTATTGTTGTTGTTTTAAACTGAAAGCACACTAATTTTCACTTAATTTTCCCATTATATGTAGCACACATTCATTATTCGGTTAGTGCTTTCTCAGCGAGGAATAGTGGCAAAAAGATGAAGTTTAAGGAAATAATGATAATAGCGACTGCATTGCATGAATGGTAATCTGAGAAAATAATGCGTTCTTTTGCATCATCTGTAGCGAATATCATCTAATTTGACCTCTGTTAGTGACTACAACAAACTTAAATTTAAGATCATGTCAGCAACAATGCAGGAACAGAGGATCTCAAAATCTCTTATTGATCGGTTCCACATATTCTGGTTAATGTTTCGGGTATGCAGGCAACATATCAATATTGGACACCAAATGCTCTGCAAATATTGCGTCGAGTGGACAGCGCAAAAGAAATGGTGGACAACATAGCTGAAGACCCGCCATTCATCCAACGCATCATTATTGGCGACGAGAAGTGGCTTTATAAGTATGACGTCAAAACAGTCCAAGAAGCTAGCGCATGACGCTACACACATTAGCCGAAACCGAAATCCCCAAAATTCACTAAAGTCCATCCTGGGGAGAGAACAAACAAGAGACTTCATAACGTGTCTCAGGGTCTTAAAACCCCATCTGACATGATACTCTAGCCAGAATAGGCACCCCACTGCACTTACACTCCGGAAAAGAGGGAATATTTATATGACTCTGGCTACTTGTAGAAATTTAATTGACACGCATGTTATAAATATAGCTGAGTCACAAATGAGTGAATTCTCAAAGTGCTAAAGAAGTAGGCGAAAGTGGCATGAATGAAATATGGGTCGCACAAGCCGACTATTAGATAGAATTCAAAAGTAGTGACTTAAGAACTCTAACAGGAGCTCTAACAGGTCACTCAGAAGACTGAGAACACCATACAATAACTATTGTATAACCTGTCAAGAATTAGAAGAAGAAGAGTTTATAGAAAATATTTTAATCAAATGCAAAGCTTTGTATAGGAAAAGAATCACAACCATCGGTTGAGATTTTCTTGACGATATTTCTGAAGTTGCTCAGATACAACTTTCTGCACAGGTGATCTTGAGGCAGATAATCGCGTAAGCGGTATCTACGACAGTAGAGAAGAAGAAGAAGATATTAAGGGGTCAGCAGGGTAATCTGGCCTGGTTTTTGACATTTTTTTTTCATAGAAATTTTTATTCTGCAATAGAACTTTTTTCACATATCATGAGATATATCGTGGGGTGTATAAACAATTTTTTTCGGAATTTTTTGATGACATCTGCCGGAGAAATGGCTGGGTGAATGAGATGCGTTTTTTCACTGGCGGACACGATTTCTCTTGTTTGGACCATCTGAAACACAAAAACTCAATTTATTCTTTAAAAAGTATCGTTCCGTTAGGAAAAAAATGTTGATAAATTAATTAACGCTTTTTTTTTTCCCCATGTTTTTTTACATGAGCTTTTGTCATAATATTGTCAATAAATAAAAAAAAATATAGGGACGACAGCCAGGCATTTTGTGAACATTAAAAAAAAAATTAAGCGGTTGAGTAAGGAATCATTGCACTCACTCCGAGCGCTCCGAACGTCGAGCGGCATTATTACCTTTGGGCCGTTTTCGAAACCTTCCAATGGTAAAGTGGGTTTCTGCATTAATTCTAAGAGTATAAGGGAACAGAAAATGCACAAAAAAAAATGTGAAAAAATATTACCCTTCTGACCCCGTAAGGGAGGGTTTAGAATTTCAAGGTAAAAAAAAAACTATTTTGCGAAGTTGTTTCTTAAATATGGGTTGAGTAGTTTTATTTTTTGTAGATTATTAAGCGCACTTTAAACAATTTAAGGTAATTTTTTTATGCAGAATTATTGAAGCACAAGGCAGTAACCGAGCTTCCCCCAGAACGTCTTAAAACAAAAACACTTTGCGTTGTTTGGTAAAAAGAGCCACTGCTACAGATCGATAACCGAATTTCACCTTCATATGCACGCTAAACAAAAGCGCATGCGACAATTTCTGTACCAGCGCGAGGCATGGAAATTTCGGCGTTGAAAGTTTTATTTTTTGCTGTTTATTTTTCAGCCTGAATTTAAAGAGCCTCCTTTTCTGTATTTTCACTGCGTTCTTGCCAACTTCGTACAAAAACACAAAAAAAATATTTTTTGCCTCTTCGGCCGCAACGCTTACGTCAATGTGTCCACCCCCTCACAGCTTTCGAGTGCAAAGCAGCGCATGCTGCATCCTAACGGTGAGTGTTTTCTTAATTTTCGGACACGCACTGGCCGTTAGGCAACGCATGTAGACACTAACAAACACAAAGTGCAGTAAAGTTTGAAGAATTTTCGCTGTGTTGCTGAAAAGTGTTCCAAAAATTTAACCTAAGGTTTAGGCGACGCTAACAGCTGCAGCCAAAAAGGATGCGAAAATGCATGAGTGCTTAGTAAAGCGTTGATTGCGCCATAAATTGGATGTATGCATTAGGGTTCAAAGATAGAGAAGTATGGGAATGTTAGTTGGAACTTGGCCTTATTTCAGGTATACAGACTGATTTGCGACCACTAATCCAAATTAAACAGCTAGAGATGTTTGTCCGTAGCGATAACAAGAACTCCTAGATATGGATCAAAAAGAGCGTCGCATATAGACAAAACACTGCCACAAGTGTACTCAGGATGCTAATATGAATTCCACCCAAATCGGCTGTGGTTCCTAAAAAAGTATAGCAACCGAAATGATTCAACCTTAATCTGGCCAAAGCTAAACAGTGAAATCTATAGCCTCGAGTGAGTGGCAATGGAACAGTGTGCCATTACAACGCCTATCATTTTGGTCATGTAAACCTTGCTAATGACTGGTAGTTCAATGAACCTTTTACGTTCCACTCTAAACCAGAAGGCACAATAGACCTTAGGTCACGGGAGAATCCTCATATATCTCCATTCTCAGCCAGAGTACTTGCACAATCCCACAAGTGCTCGCTGTTCACCAATGCTTACGGAGTTCACGCGCAGACAGGCAAACCATAGCTCGTTCCCAACCTCATAGAAATTGGGTAAGGTGGTTTTTTTCCAGCTCATCTTTACTTTACAATTTCTGATGATTCTGTTGTGACCAGACACCCTTATAACTTTAATATTACTGTTACGGAGCTCAAAGCTTATATAGCAGAATCCTATCGATTTGGACGTATACCTCCCTAAAAAATACAGAAAATTATTTGGTCGCTTCCTCAGCTATCTACAGACTATATTGAACCGTGATCTGGATTTTCTCATAATTAGTGGAACTTTCATATGTTTTTATATGGGAAATAGTTTGTGCTGTCTTTCATTGCAGAAGTCTGTCTAAACTTAGCATGTCCAAGGTAGATCTACAAGTATAAGTTGGAGTTCTCTCCGCTACCGACTGAATTTACAACTTCAATCTTACTACTAGGAAGAAAGCATTAATTGGGAATATTTTTGATTAGTTTTCAGCTGTAGATATTTCAAAGAAATCTCTTCTAAACCATTAGAATAAGAAAAATATAACATATGTCGTCAAATGGAAAATTTTTCCAAACAATCACTTAATAGTCATGTGGAAGCTATTTGGTACAGTAGTCCGATATCGATGATTCCAAAAAATAAGCAGATAGTTCACATATATACAGATAGACGGAAAAACCAACCGACAGAGAGACATGGCTAAACCATGGGTCGTCATTTTAATGGTTTGTGTAGATATATTTTTTAACGGTACCCGTTTATGCTGAAATTGAATAGTTCTCAGATCTTTATAGTTTAAAAACATATAACATCTCGAGGCATCCGGTAACACTAATGGTAAATCTGTAAACTATAAGACCTGAGTAAATGGACAAACTCATCCTCTTACGAGGACATCAATCAGCTGGACCGCGACACTTTCTCAGTGAAAAGACCGGACTTTCCAGGTGCATACCATACATCGAAATCTTTAATACGTTTGCAGTGGTTGTCATCAAAAGTAGGGTCTCTCATGTAATTCTCATTGGGTCTCATTTTTTTTATGTAGCGGGTGCCAAATCTTGCGCACAACCCTGTGGAGGCATGATTCGCCTTCTCACTTTAGCTCGTCTTCTCTCTTTAGCTTGCCTTCAAACGGACGTTTTTTGGCTACACAGAGGATACTTGGTCTGAGGCTGGAAGTCATGAGCTTCTTAAGCCATATGTAAAGGAATTGCTTCTGGTCACTCTCAAGTGAATGGCGCTCAGAGAACTTTCCTCACTTGCGTGGACTTCTACACATGGCTCCTCTTAGTTAGAAAAATTCACTGCCATAAATCTTGTGTGAAGTTTACCGGATATTTGCTGCTTAGAATTAGGTCACATATACAGACGCTGACTATGTTACTGTTTTCGAGTCTAACCTAAAAAATGGATCAAAGTACCGTCTGGAACTCAAAAATTTAAATTTGACTAAACAAACCGTTCAAAATTTTGACTACCTTCACTACTACTCTCTCTAACTAATGAAAAAGAAGTTCTTAAATGAATGTAAATGACAGCGCTTTAATGAGGTCTTTCCATAATTCACTATTATCTCTGTTATATTTTCCACAGTTAACGTTCTTAATCCGCAGACAAATATCGTTTGTTGTGTCCAATCATTTCCTCTTCACATCAAGTTAAGGCGTCGCTTCCTACCTCTCTTCCCTCAATTCATTTTCGAATAATTTCCTGCTGCAAATTATTTTCACAAATTAAAAGTGATTGGAGAGGGAGGGCGTGTTCTATACATGTGTTTGTATGTGTTGTGACTATGTCGCAGCACGCGAATATAAAATAATGTTATCTCCTCTCATTCACTTTGGTGCTCCGCCATTTTCGCCTAATTCGTGGACTCAACTTTGGCTAAGCAATCAAAGTTATCTATCATCCTGTAGCGAGACATATTGGCGTTTTTGTGAAAATATTACACATTCTTTTGCAGCAGTCACTCATTTGGGACAAACTATTTCGATGTTTATTGATTTTTTTTGCAGATTCCATTTATGTTATACACTAGTGTTCTGAGAGGGTTTTTATCAATTAGATATATGAACGAATCGATATGTAATATTCCATATTTTTCCATCTACATTCAGCAGTTTATTTAAGATTGGTTACGGGGCTGTTGCTCGGGCGGAAAATAAGAGGATCTCACTTGTTCAAGTAAAACAGTGGTTCTTTATAATGACAAGTACTGCTTAATATGGATAAAAATACTCTCAATTAATGCTAAATACTCGAATTCCTTATTTCATTTCTCATTTATACGATCGACTCCAGATTTGATCTTAAAACTAATATCAAACTGTTGGTCTTTTTATAATTTGTCTCGGCTATTATTTGTTGTCTTCAAGCGAAATTAGTAAATTTTATAGCATCATTTCCTGGATCCGTTTCGGGTCTCATTGTGAAGCACTAGCTGGGAATATGTTATTACAAACCATATCAAACTATCAGAAGGAACCACCCTGGCAAATTAGCTAATGGCTTCGGGATCTCTAATAAGCCTGAGGAAAGCATGGGGGTTCAATTCTATAAATCGAGTCCAAAACTTGGAGATTTTGTGAAAAAGCAAATCACTGTGCAGGGAAAAAAAGCGAAAAAAAACCATATGCAATGATTAATAATTATAATTAACAAGTGAATAACAGGTAACTAACAGGTAATTAACAAGTAAATATTAGGTAAGTAACTGGTAAAAAACAGGTTAATAGATCCCTATACAGAAGTTTTTTCGATTTATATCTTCAACGGAAAATCTTCGCACATTTTGGGCGCTGTTGTGGTAGTGGAACTTTTTTTTCATAAGCACAACCGAATTCGACCATTTATCGTTGATTTTTGCCTCATTTCATTTCTACATGGTACATCACTACGGACGCGGAGCAGCTCGGTTTGTTAGCGTCGGTGGCCTTTCTGTTATTACTGTTGTTGTTATTGGCGGTAGTGATGGCGTTTGAACTCTCCTGTCATGCATTTCGCTTGTTAATTAATTTACTAATATTTGTTCGTTTGTATTTGTGGGTCAGTGAGGCTGTTGTGAGCACATCAAAGCGCCGTGAAATTTCGCAAACTCGAATGAACACTGAAATCACAAAGCAGACGCATTCCTGTATTACTAACTAAGCCTAAGCATCAAAGCGAATCACTGGGTGCGCACACAAAATTTTCAGCGAATTGCCTGCTGCATTTACCTATTTGGATGTGGATGCGTGTGAGTGGCTGATAGGTTTGGCATTCCTTTGGCTTGATCCAGACGCATTGTTTGATGTGCCATTTCACCCTTTGTTTGAGCATTCATTTGTTCATACGGTGTTCGAATGTTTTTGATGCCTTATAACCGTAATGTTCGTATAAATCGTTGATATTTGAGTGCTTCAAGAGGAGTGTGCAGCCTTTGCCGACCTTTCATTCTCGTTCAAACCATTCAAGAACCCCGAGACGGACGGCATTATACCAGCGCAGCTGCAACCTGCTGTTGAGGAGTCATACAAATGACTGGCATCCATCTATTTGAACGCTCAAGGACTTTAGGCCCATCATCTTTCTTAGTGCAAAACTGACAGATAAGACACCGCTTTTCGAGGGATAATTTATCAGGTGCGTAACACGCTTATTTTAAAAATAAGTCAGTGGAAACTGCCCTGCATACTATCGTACCATGGCTTTAGGAAGCCACAAGGTTGAAGGCATTTCCTTCACCAAGGAGCTTTTAATAACATCTTACCGGAGGCAGTTGTAACAGCTTTGGACGGTTTTGGGGTTGAATCGAACCTCAAACACCTTATTTTCAGTCATCCGTGCGGCAGAGTTATCGTATCGAAATGGGGTAGCGCCTCGGTAAAATGTAATTAGAGGCACCCCTCAAAGTGGAGTTCTTTCTCCTTTCCTATTTATCATGCTAAAAATACTTGAGGATCTTGGCTGCCAGGTAACTTTCTATGCAGATGATGTAGCAGTCATGGTCAAGGGAAATTTCGTGAGTACCGTGTACGAGTTGACGTAAGGGTAACTCAATGTCGTAACTGATTTGGCGTTTGGAAGTGGCCTCACCGTTAATCCTAATAAGGCTGAGATGGTTGTATTTATTAGGAGACACAAGACCAAAAGCATCACTGCCACAGATGAAAAGCATTCGACTGCAACCTGTGGATACAGTGAAGTATTTAGAGCTCGTCCTAGATAGGAAGCCTAATATCGAAGAGTAAAACTTTTGTGTGACGGAGGGATTTAAAAAAACCACACTTGCAACCGTAAGGCTGCTGCGTAAAGCTAAGGAACACCCCTCTCCTTGTGCTTTCTACTACTAGATAGATGGGCTTTGCCGAAACCGTAAATGCAGTAAGGTTAAGGATCTTACTCGACGCCAGCTACAGAGTCTATATGGAAGAAGACGAAGAGGAATCATATCAGCATCTGCTGCTTAATTGTCCCGCGCTTGCGAGATGAAAGCTTAAAGCTCACACTTTCAGATTTGTCTGCGAACTGGTGGAAATAAAAATTAGCAAATATATTCTTGACTGTGAAATATTTCTCTCGAAAATAATTTAATACTGTGTATCCTTAAGCAATAAATTATAAATACCTTATTTAACCTTCAAAGATATGCCAATCAACTGTTATGCTTTCGTTTTTAATCCCAAAAGCCATAACAAACTTTCCTCAAATACCGTAAACCGCCAGGCTCTTTCTTCAGGTTTCAAACACGTAAATTCATTGTAAGGGTTAAGGATGATGCTTTGAAGAGTTAAATTAAAGTAAGAAAAAATTTTAACAAACTAATAATTTTATGAGGAAGAAAAATCATAACTCCCTATCCACCCACTTACGTCCTTAGTAGTTAAGTTGTAGCAGAACGAAGCCAATTAAGTGCAATGCCTGCCAACTCTTCAGAATATTGCCCTCCACTACAGTGCATTCCCTCACAACTTTTACTCTGGCCGATCTATGTAGCAGAGCGCTTGAAAAATTTCGGTATTAACAACAATTCCCATAAAGTAATATCAATTAATTTAAACGAACTCGGTAGACAGCCGGCCTATCTGTGAAGAGAATATAGGCAGCCGTACAAACTCGCTCGTCATACATTTGTCTGCCTTGATAAGAATTGGTACACTTTTGTTTGTAATTTCATCATCATTAGAATTAATAAGTTTTTAGGAGAAATACCATTTTGAAACTGAATAAAGAGAGGGATAGTGTTTGCTTAAAGTTTTCTTTTCATTAACTTTAACTTAAATTAATAAGTCAGCGTCTTTTTAAACCTTTGAGGTCATAACATAAAATAAGTGATCATTTTATAAAATAAATCCTAATGGTCTCTATGTTATGAAATATATTCTATTCAGCACTTAAAAAAATTAATAAATAATTGACTTATCAAAAAAATATTACCGTGGATTTAAATGCTGAAGTGATTTGAGGTCCGAAATGAGATCATTTCCGTAAAATATCGGCCAAATTAAGGTAAATATTCTCAAGAATTTTACTTCATATATACATATTTTAACTAGCTTACTATTAAGTCTGGTAGTGAACAAGGACAATATGAAATATTCGCTTTCATCAAACAAATAGTCGTCGCACTCGCGACTTGGCTTCCTGGCACTCTTGACAGTCATAACTTCGAAGTCGTAGATAATTTCGTCTCTCTTGGCAACAGTATTAACAACAACAAGAATAACAGCCTGGAAACCAACGCAAAATAACTCTTGCCAACAGGTGCTACTTCGGATTGACAAGGGAATTGAGATGTATAGTTCTCCTCTTGCTGAGCAAAGATCAAACTCTACATATCACTCATCATCTCCGCCTTATTATATGGTGCAAAAGCATCGACGATGGCAACATCTGATGAGTTGGCCTTAAGACTGTTCGAGAGAAAGTTTTTACGGAACAACGTATATCCCATTCGATGGTACGATGAAGTGTTCGCGATATACGATGACATTGACATAGCTCAGTGAATCATGAGACAGCAGCTGTGCTGACTAGGTCATGTTGTCCAGACGGAAGAAAACATTGTGGTTAACTCGAATATCACCGCGTAAGCGGTGTCTACGCAAGTAAAGAAGAAGAAGAAGAATAAGTGTTCGAGTACAACTGAAGATTCCAAGTAAAGCCAGGTCCTTCTCCACCTAGTTTTCCCAACGGAGTGGAGGTTTTCCCCTTCCTCTACTTTCTTCGGCGCGTAATGCGTCGAATACTTTCAGAGCTAAAGTGTTTTCGTCCATCCGGACAACATGACCTAGCCAGCGTAGCCGCAATTCGTAGAAATATGTCAAAATGCGATAATTTCCGTTGCCAATGCGCAAAAGACCATAAATCGCAGAACTTTTCTCTCAAAAACTCGCACCGTCGACTCATCAGATGTTGTCATCGTCCTTGCCTCTATACCATATATCAGGACGCGAATAATGAATGACTTATAGAGTTTTATGGTTTTTGCTCGTCGAGAGAGGACTTTACTTCTCAATTGCCTATCCCAGTCCGAAGTAACACCTGCTGGCAAGAGTGTTGGATTTTGTGGCCGACGTTGCTGTTGGCGTTAATGCTGGTTCCAAGATAGACGAAATTATCTATGACTTCGAAGTTATGACTGTCAACAGTGACGTGAGAGCCAAGTCGGGGGTGCGACGACTGTTTGTTTTATGACAGGAGATATGTCGTCTTGCCCTCGTTCACTGCCTGACCCATTTGCTTCGCTTCCTTGTCCAGTCTGGAGAAAGCAGAATTTACGGCGCGGTTGTTATGGCCAATGATATCGATGTCTTCGGCGTACGCCAGCGATTGTACACTCTTGTAGAGGATTATACCTTTATTGTTGGGCAGAGCACACCTTAATTCGGGCATGTTTTCGTCCGTCCATATTCTATAAAGAAGTTGATGCATGCTTCTTATCAGTTCTTTGATGCCGCATATGAATAGCTCGGCCGTCGCCGCTTTGTTGTTCTTCAGACGGGTAATTGGCGAGATGTTAAAATACGATTCTTGTTTGGAAACATTTTCGAAACCCCATGCATATCCTGTAGGAAAAGGCACTACTCAAATATATTTCGATTTTTTACGCTATTAATCATTGCTAGTTCTTCCCTATTCGTTTTTCTGTAAAAATATATAGCGAATTGAACATGTCAGAGTTCCGATGAAACTCTCTGCAAACATATTCAACATTTTTGAAGATTCTAAGATCAAATATACAGCATTTGATGCTCAATAACAGAGTACGATAAAATAGCTATTCCCTGCCTTCAAACAGAATAAGTTTTAAGAAGTGAGCCAGTTACCGTACTAGCGAGTTTTGTAATGGAATTTCACCTTCGTACAGGGTATATATGTAGTACATATTATGTACATTATAGTTTTCCCTGTAGTTCGCATTAAAGAGCGCAAGTTTGCTTATTCAAGCCCCACCAAATACTACACTACACATCTCATCACAGATTATTGGCTATAAGCCAGTTGTCTAGCGGTGAATTAGCTTTGGAGCACATAAAAATATAATTTTTACGCGCACATAAAGTTGCATAGATATGCAGGCACTCTTATGCTCACACACGTGCAACCGCTGCAAGCTACCACCTGCTGCTCTTTATATGAATAACTTTTTTTATATTAATTATGGAAATGTTAAGGATTGAAAATGCCTCCGTGTGCTGGATGAATGTCGATTTCGCAACACTGCAAATTTAAAGCTGTCAAGCAGCAGGAGCAAAGGCGTTGAAGCAGAAAATGTAATTCTTCTCAGGAAAATGAAAGTAGAGCTACTTTACTTTTTGCATACACACACATACATATGCACTACACCTCCTTTGAAACAGCCACTTTTAAAAATAAATAATATGAAATAACATGTAATTATATCCATGTACTGCTGTACCCAGAACTGAGAGATGTAAGCAAAACCTCTTAAGCTATGCGCATAGCGGCGTGAAAGTAAAGTATAGTAATAGCTTCGTCAACAAACAAAAATGTCGCTATTGGGATCGTTGTGATTCAAAAAACGCAACTGCATCCCAAAAAAAATTGATCTTTCGGTGGGGTTATCTTAAGTATGAAACCGTTGGGCCAAGTTTT
Source organism: Bactrocera neohumeralis (assembly GCF_024586455.1). Taxonomy (NCBI): domain Eukaryota; kingdom Metazoa; phylum Arthropoda; class Insecta; order Diptera; family Tephritidae; genus Bactrocera; species Bactrocera neohumeralis. Next base: position 162,684 of record NW_026092914.1, on the reverse strand, counting down.
TTTCAGCATTGTGTCCAATATTGCTTGGCTGCTGCTCCTCTGAAAATACTTACCAATTACAGAATTATTTATTATTTTTTGTTGTTGATATATTTCTATATTTAACTATAAATCAATGGTCTATTTTTTAAATGGTTCTGAACTGGTATATTTTTTGCAGAAGACTGGCAATGGACAACCTGTGTGTACAAATAAGATTGAGTGTTTGTTAAGAAAGCAGACAGTCAGCTGACTGATTGTAAAATAGTTTAAGACTAGTTGTCATTCCCTACAGTTTAACAGTCATAACTGAGTAATATTGTTTATACGTAGGTTAGTTTTTATATTTCAGGACTTGGTAACCCCAGTGTTGTAATTTGACAACTTACAACCTAATCGTAAAGTTTGACATTTTTTATGTTATACGCACTCAGAACGTTTTGACATGCGAGCGCTGTTTGTGTTCTTAACAGTAAGCTAAAATATTCATTCGGCCAAAAATCTAATATAAACGCGAAAAATTTCCCAGCAACTTTTTTTTACACTTTTGCATTGGATTAACTCCGTAACAGTGCATCAATGAAATTAATGCAATTTCTGAATATAAGGACTCAACAAGGACCAGTGTTTATTGATGGTACTATGAATTCAATTAAGGTCATAGATCGCTCCAAGACTTTCGTACAGTTTGTCGAAAATCAGTTAAAAGGTTTGCATTTGTACGAAAAACAAAACTGAATTGAACACAGAGTTTGAGGTTATCTCAATAAATGGTGTAACGGTAGCTATCTAAGATTTTTTGACGGTTTATTTGTACTTAGTTGCATTTGCTTGTTGAAATTTAATTAATTTATTTTATATTTACATATGTGCATTAATTACCAATTTGTTTGTTTTTTGGTTGGACCACCTAACCGCAATTTCACAGAGCTGCATTTACAAGGGGAAACTCCTACAGCCGTCGACAGAGTCCAATATCCAAAAACCACTATTAAATAAAGAGCAGGATTTGCAATATGCATTACTACCGCAATATTGTGTATTTTATTTACTGGAATTCAAATATAGTCTGAATATGTTTGAGTATATTTTTAGTTGCCTATTTGACTTTACTTTTCCCGTACTTTTACAAGGGTTTTTTTAATCTTTTGCAATTCATTTTTGATCTCCTAAGCAAGTTAACCTACAACTTTAAAACATGGTTTTCTACTAAAAAATTTGCTGCTCTACAAAAAAGATCTGATTAGCTTTTTTCAAAACATATACATTAAAAGTTATATGCAGTTAAAGTTATATATCAAATGTATTGAGCATTCACACAAGCGCCTTATACAGTAAATGTTGCTCATACGACATGTTGTACTGTATGAATCCAGTACGCTGAATGTACTTTAAGAGCGTGTAACTTTTAGAAAAGTGGTTTTGTGGGAAAAGTTATTAATAGTAATTGTATTTATTATTATAAGATTAAATTAGTTTTTTAAACGAAAAATGTTGAGCAGGAATATAATTTTTCAAAGATTGTAATTTGACTTCATTAATGCTAAATATTAAAAAGTTCATGCAAATTAGTGTTACATCAGTTTTCATAACTTTACAGGCGAAAGAATAACGTAAATGACTCATATTTTAACAAAATTTTACTTTTGGTTATAAAATGGTTATTATAATGGTTATATTTTGGTTATACCTGATAACGAAAGCTTTAAACTTTATGTATATATACTAGGGTGTTTTTTTTTTAACTATAAATTTTTTTCAATCCCCTCATGAAATTTTCTTGGAAAAACCCTAAAAAAAATTCGCTGAAAATTTGAGCCTTTAATATTAACATTAAGAACTGGACCAACGCATGTAAAAATTTTCCATTGAAAATACACGACAATCGTGATTTTTTATCTTTAAATTTCTATAGCTCAGAGGCAAATCGCTATCATTAATACTTCTCGAGATATTCGGCTTTTTAAGTAAGGCTTTATAGAATTTTCATAGATGGTATGCAATAAAAAAGCTATGAAAATTCCATGCAATCTTAATTAAAACGCCGAATATCTCCAGAAGTATTAATGATAGCGATTTTGACCTCGGACCTTTTTTGTAGCAAATAAAATTTCCTACAAGTTTGTCATGTACATTTTTTCTATAGCTCTTGTCGTTTACGAGATATATACAAAAAAATGCGAATTTCGTGGAAAAATCAGGTTTAGAGCCCCGTACTACCTCGCCAGTGTGAGTTTCGACTTTGTTAATATGTGTCTAAAGTCAAAGCGATGCCATAAAATACCTCTGAGCTATAGAAATTTAAAGATAAAAATCACGATTTTCGTGTATTTCAATGGAATATTTTTACATGCCTTGGTCCAGTCCTTAATGTTACTATTAAGGGCTCAAATTTTCAGAGATTTGTTTTTGAGGTATTTCCAAGAAAATTTCATGATGGGACTGAAAAAAATGAATAGTTCAAAAAAAACCCTAATATATACAATCATCGTGTGCAATAAAAAATTGAATTTCGTTTTGTTTGATGATACGTTATTTTGCATTTTAAGTGACGACTTATACGTAGAAAAAAAACTGGTCTTGGCACGATTTGAATTTTAAATAAAGAGCTTCTAACGTTGAAACCCTTTTAGGGCAAAAGAGTAAACTTCAAGTGGCGTTTGCAGAAGAAATCCATTTTGGAAATAATGGCCAATGTTAATATTATAAATATTAACACAAAAACATTTGAATACTTGCAGACACATAAATTCACATATGTACATATATGTACATGCATATATAACTGCATACAAACACATATGCTAGGTACATATTTGCTAACTGTAAACCCAGCGAAGAGCTTTAAACTTTTAGTGAAGACTACAGCACTTGAGCGAGTGGTTAGTTGGCACCTTTGTCTCGGACAGACGGCTCTAGATGTAAGTGTAACTTACGCTAACTGCTTTTTGCTTAAGTATTCAATTACATTTGTTTGTGGATACATTACTATACTGCTATAACTGTCTTAATGTAGTCACTTGTCAGAGGACTGACACATAAATGCAGTCAAATTTTCTACCGTTAGGCTACCACCTAGTGCAGTTTCTAGCTTTTTCCTTATGTTTCGAAACCGAGGACATTGGAAAAAAACGTGTTCAGAATCTTTTATGGGCTCCACACACATCGAACAATACGGACTGACGTTTTTTGACGATTTTGAAATTTGTATAGGTAGCCTCTGAAGCACCCATGCCCGCTTAATATTTGGGTCAGGTGGAAATCCAGGTCCCCATGTCGTCTACTTATCCACGTATGGATGTCAGGTATAAGTCTGTGGGTCCACCGTCCTTTCGTTGAGGTTTGCCACCGTTGCTGCTATATAGTTATGCTCTTCTTTCTCTCTTCTCTCTTCTGGGTTTCTATAATTGGCGCTGATAGCCCATATAATCTTGTGAACTCGTCCCCCTGGATGTCTATGGCCGGCATACTAGCTAGTACTTCAGATGCTTCGCTGGAAATAGTTCGGAAAGCACTTGTTACCCTTATTGCTGTGAGTCTATGCACGGCATTTATTGTTTTGGCATACGCTTTTATGTTCAGTGCCTGAATCCATACTGGAGCTGCATATAGTATAACTGAGCTCATAGCTTTTGTGATTAGAAGTTTTTTATGTTTGCCAAGCGCTGCTTGAATTTCATTTTGGAGTCCAATATTACCCTAAATACATACTTCAACTGTGGTTGTGAAGTAATTACGCACTCTCCTATAGTAAGAGTTATTTTTTCCTCAATTTTCCTGGTGCTTATGAGCAATACCTCTGCTTGTGCTCAGCCAGTTCCAAGCTATTGGATATATATATACTTATGTGTGTGTATAGACACAAAAATATGGATATGCAAGCGTACATATGTATATCTGTGATATTTCCCTGCCTATTTACATTTATATAACGAGAAAATGGCCCATTGGGAATACATATGCAAACGTTTGCTCAGGCAGACACTATTATGCCGCTGGGTGTATTTCAAAATTGTAAGTGTTCGTGTGTTGGCGTGTTGTGTTATTTGTGCAGGCATTTATATATTTTATTTTATATACAAATATGTACTTCTCTCCGATATTACTTGCTATTAGCTGTTTGCTATTCTTCATATAGTTTTCAAACTAAGTTTTGTTGTTGGTTCAATACACATGCATACACATACTCGAACATATTAACATATAAACAGTTATATAAACATATTGCTTTTATTACTTTAAAAGACTGCTGCGTTTGTTTTTAAAGCATTAATGTTTACATTTCAAATCCGAGTTTTGCAAATATGTGTGTGCATACTGAATTTGCTGGTGCTGAAGCCTAAGGTTATTCGAATATTCCTATTCGTTCTGGCAGTGTAAGCATTTCTGCTTTTGCTGGTCACACATTTTAAGTTTATAAAATTTATTTTGGTCTTGTTCACATATTAATATTGCTTACAACGAGTGATCCATGTAGAAGTACTTTTTGAGACACATCACATGTGAGTCATATAAAGCTGTCTTGTAATTGGTATTGAGTATTATTTGCTATTTCATCATGAAAGACTTACGCCTGAACAACGTTTAAAAATCGTTCACATTTATTTCGAAAATTCACGTTCTGTAAAGAATGTGTTTCGCGCGCCGCTCAAGTTATGGTCAACATAATCGGTCTATTGAGCATACCATTCACAACACCATCACACATCTTGAGAACCATCATTCACTATTGGATAATATTCGACGAAATAGACCACGTTCAACACGCAGTTAAGAAAATATAGCAGCCGTAGCTGAGAGTGTACACGAAAACCGTGGAGTCAAATCGGCGCCGTTCGCAGCAACTCGAACTGACCTATGGAACGACTTAGCGCATTGCACGTCGAGATCTTAATACATGAATGAGTGGAAGACTTCAAAGACGAACTGTTACTGATGATTAAAAATTGATTAATTTTAAGAATCCTAAACGGATGGGTTAATCCAGCACAACTAACAGCATCGACTCCAAACGCAGATCAATGCAATAGAAATACATTGCTCTGTGTTTGGGCGTAGTATATCATGAGAATCAAAATCCTGGTAAAACTGTGAATCCTAATCGCTAAATACATTAAATGAACAGCTTGAACTATGCATTTAACGAAGAGACGACCAAAATGGGCCAAAAGACACGGCAAAGTAGTTTTGTTACACGACAATGTACTTACACACAAAGCAAAATTGGTTCAGAATACAATCAAAGTACTTGACTGGGAGCTGCTACCCAATTCACCGTATTTACCAGACTTGATCCCTTCCGTTTACTATTTAGATTCAGCGGTGAGATACGCATTGGCTAAGCAGCACTTCGATTTCTACGCAGAAGTCGAAAACTGTGTGTCTATATTGATTTGCTTCAAATTTCGAACATTTTTATTGGCATGGCATCCACAGACATCCATCCACATTACCAGAAAAGTGATCAAAATGGGTGGAAAACAATAATACTTTTGATACATTTTTTTTAACTTTCAAATTGAAAATGAGTATTTCATTTTCACAAAATAAAAACGCTCGTTTCATACCAGTACACGTGGTACTTATTAAATTCAAGCCAAAAATATTTTAATACCCTTGCTCTGTCTTGTTTCAGCTTTAAATAATTTAAAGTAAATTTTTGTTGTAAATATGAATTTTGTATGCAATTTAATTGAAACTAACTGAGCTAAATGCATTCCCGTACATGCTTACACAAACCAGATTTTTCCTAGAAACACACGCAGCGTTTCAATGCACATTCGCCATTAGCTTCAATTAAAACGCTTCTGAAAACAAAATCATATTCATATTTCATTACCAAACAAATAAATTATAACAAAAGCGTGACAAAAAAGATTAATTTTTATTGTTAGTACGCGTAAAATGGACATAATAATTACATATAATAATAATTTTACATCGATATTTTTACATAGAATTAATATTTTTTAGTAAGTTCCAAGCTTTTTCTTCTAAAGCTTTAATTACAGATATCATAGGTATATTTTCTTTTGTTTATTAATATTAGAACAGATCGATTTTTATACTCTAGCAACATGCGTGTATTGTATCAACTAAAACTAATCGAAATAAGAAGGATTATATATGTATATATATATATAAACTAGTAGGATGATAAAGCGAGTTACAATTCGAATGACTGATTATCCGTGCAATCTGTAATATATGTGGACATTAAGACATACTATTGGAACTTGGTAGAGGTGGAGAGAAACATTATTGTTGCTTGGAAGATAAAGTTGATAGATTTCAAGGTATAAACCGATGATTCTATCTAAAAACTACTTCACTCATAATTCAAAAATAAGCAATTTTATAAAAAAAAAGATTTTTCTATTATTATTTAATAAACTTATAAATTAACAACCTAAGGTCTATCATTCACCCTGTGGGTAGCCTCTTGTAGTACCGAGACAAATCCTGGTATCTCCTTGGTTTCAGCTATTCTGGAGAGCAGTACTGCCTATATACATCTGCGCACCGGTGCTCTCACACACCTTTTCTCCAGTGCCTTTGCTACTCTCCCGCGAGACGTGTTATCAAAAGCACCATCGATGTCAAAGAAAGGTGCATAATATAACTTCCCCTCCTTCCAGCGAACTCTTTGTCTACGAAGTTTACTGGTACAGAGCGATATTAATTGATATACCTACTCTGTACGCATGCTGGTTCGTATTTCATAACAGACGACCTTTTCCATACTTTTTAGTAAGAAGAAAGTTAGACTAATTGGCCTAAAGAATTTTGCCAGCGAATAGTCCTTCCTCTCTTGTATATAAAGATCACCTTCGCTGTCATCCATAGCGCAGGGATATACAGCAGTGCAACATGCTCTCCCTGTTGTAAAAGTGCTGGCAAGATACCGGTCGCCCCCGGAGACTTGAATTTGGCAAACGAAGCAATAGCTCACTTTTTTGAGTCCAAAGTAAACATTTGTCTTGAGACTACCCAATCTAAGCGAGATTGTTCGACTACGGACACTGGCTTTCACGTACAGTTTTCGTTCTTTTAGTCAATTTTTAATATTGATCGGCATAGTCTTAGATATGTTTCGTTGAAATATGGTGATAGATTGATACCAGTTACAGCATAGAAGCCATACAATGGTCATTGAGCATTATTCACAAAAGAGCGCAGAGAACACCTTCTAATCCATTCTAAGTATTCGAATAAAATGCTGCAAAATTTTAAGGTTCTCATGACTTTTAGTAAATATTTCCACAATAATAGATGGACTTTTTAAATTCGATAAAAAGCTAATAAATTTCATTGATATTTTCTGTGACAGATTTAATTTCGAATTTATTACGATTATATAAGCTTTAAGCTATTGATGTTGATTGGATAATTAGCTGCACGCAAATAATCGCCATAATTTTTTATATATTTACAGCAGTGTAAATTTATTTGCATATATATTTGCATTTAGGTAAGCAAACTAAATAATCCTATTTACCGAGGAAATCCGCAAATTGCTGTTTGCTCTGCAATTATTTGCGTAATTAGAATTTAGCTTTCATAAAAGTGTGTTTATATAAAAACCCATAAAAATTTATGTTCATGCATTTCCTTATATACATATTGACGTTATTATTCATATGAAAGATTATTTTTATTACGGAATTATTTCTGTAATTGGAGTGTACATACATACTTGTATTGCCAGACCTTGCCACAAACAGTTAAGTATCCTTAATAATTGTGCGTGGTAAGATTTTGTGCCTTCTTAAACTTGATTGAGTTTAGATTTGAAATCCACAATAATTGAAATTTAAGTTCAATTGTTCTAAACTTTTGCATTATTTACAAAATTCTCAAATTATTCGACACAATGTTTGCCTGCTTGACAATCTGAAGACTTGAAACCCGTTGCATTGAATCAATTAATATTGTACGTGATCGCGGATTGTTTTATGGTTTCGTAAACTCCAAACCAAGGATTTCCAAATTTCCATCTGCGATGAAATACAAATATATCATGTCATTTGACAATCACATTTTTTCCAATATGTTTGCAGAATTTGAAGACAAACTACTATACTAATTTTCCTAAAATGTTTCCCTCTCAGCACGTGCTCGGCTCGAATACTTCATTAACGCTCCAATTATTTCAGACGTCTTACTTAATTTAAAAAGTTAAAACAATCTTTTAATGACGGCCCAAATATAATTCCCTAATAATTCCTGAAAAATAGTGCTTGCCTTTGACAAGGCTTTTTAATTCCTCTCTTAAATAAGACATATTTCCTTCCGGAAGTAGGCTGTCGTTTATAATTCCTTTGCATAAAAAGGATTTCAATCATACATACCTAAACTTTTGAAGCTATCATCGCGACCATATAACTTTTTCGACGTCCCCGATAATATCTACCTCTCAGTATAAATTTCGGTATTGTAAATCTCTCTATATGTATGACAATGTGCTTGTCTCGTAGATCTCGGATACCCTCTCCTTATATAATAATAGAATATTTACTAGAATAAGTTTTTAATTCTGCTGGGAGTTAATATGGACTCTGCGAAAGAATGCTTTCCTACTACCAGGATGTCATGAAAAGTATTACTACTTGCAATGAATTTTAGATCTATGCTTCTGACTCGAGCAGCAAATTAAAAATACCGTTCCGGGGAAATAAGTTAAGAATTTTAAAAATTTGAACACAGTCTTACTGTGTTTTGCTCATAGTAGTAATTGGTGTGGAATTCAGGCCACATGTTTTGTTTATAAGTAAGTTGGTGCGGCTGAAAAAATCTCATCCACTACGACGATGAATTTACTTACATTTTCATCTTGATTGATACCCATAGGAATTACTTTTAGGCATCTACTAAGCACGTTATGTGGCGCTATCAATATATTTATAAATATCGATTTTTATATTGGATTATGTTCACCTACAGTAATAAAATATATTTATTTTGTCATAGAATGTAATAATACTGCCAAAAATACACATTTTATAGTACGGTTTAACCATTACGATAGATATATTTTCAGTATATGTCTGCTAAGCCTCGCAACTTAGTTTTCTTGCCGTGAAATTTTATGTGGATCGCTTCACTTACCATTTTATTGTACTTTATATTTTCAGCTCACTCTTCGACGCACAATGACAAAACGGTATGAAATTTGCGCAAACAATCTTCAATTGATATGAGAGAAGCATCTAAAGACATTAACAAAAGACGTACGACATATGAATTAGTAAGCAATAAAACACGAAAAAGCAATAAAAAAAGAAAACAGAAACAAGAAAAAACATTAACTTCTGCTGCACCGAACCTAATATACCCTTCACAGGTGCATTTCTGTAAGTAACTATGTGTTCAGTTTGTATGGCAGCTATATGCTATAGTAAGCCGATCTGAACAATTTCTTCGGAGATTAAATTGTTGCCCTAAAAAATAACCTGTGCCAACTTTTGTGAAGATACATTGTCACATGGGAAAGCTTTCCATACAAGAACTTGATTCCGATCGTTCAGTTTGTATGGCAGCTATATGCTATAGTGGTCCGATATCGGCAGTTCCGACAAATGAGCCGCTTCTTGAAGAGAAAATTATATTTGCAAAATTTTAAAACGATATCTTAAAAACTGAGGGACTAGTTCGTATATATACAGACAGACGGACGGACGGACGGACAGACGGACGGACAGACAGACAGAAGGACATAGCTAAATCGACTCAGCTCAACATACTGATCATTTATGTATGTGACCTGGTCTACGAAAAGGGGGCTTAGGTGTCAAAAAAAAGGAGAACAATTAATGAGATAACGAGAAACTGACGATTATTTTTAGCAGCTTTTCCCAGAAAACTAGTTTTCGCACGTTAGCCCCCTTTTCGTAGACCAGGTCACATAGTATATACCTTATAGGGTCTACGACGCTTCCTTCTGGGTGTTACAAACCTCGTGGCAAATTTAATATACCCTGTTTAGGGTATACAAAGCAAGAGGAGAAGAAAAGTAGACTCCCTGCAAGTCTCTGCGTGTAAAAGAGACACTTGTAGAAAGTGTGAAAAGAGAGAGTGAGAGAGAGAGAGAGAGACAATGCGTATAGCAACAACAAGATAATATTAATAAGAATGGAACATTTTTCGGGATAAAATGTGAACAGCCAAATAACGGAAGCGGATAGAATCGGAAGCGAACGCACAATTAAATTTCCGCACATCCGTCACGCCCCAAACGCCCACACTCACAACAAAATCCCAAGTAATCAGTGCAGAATGTAATGAAAAAGTGTTACATAGAAATAAAGAAAGCCAAATTAAGAGCGCTGCAAAAGCTCATTAAAGCAATTTTTTGAGTTAAAGATTTATGCGAAATATTTTCCCCCTTTTTTTTGTAGTGTATGCATGTAGTGGGAGTATAGTGTGCAGTGTTGTTATGCGTAAGAAGCTTTAAATTCACCTTTCTCTAATCAGTCAGCGAGCTTTTGAAAGAAAATCTAACTTCCAGCGTTTTCTCTTAAAAATAACGTTAATCTTGATTTATTTGCCTTCGCTTGAAGCAGCAAAATCAAATAATTTTGTACAAAGTAATCTAAATTTGAAATTGTGCGGTTATTAAGCCCACAGCCGCGTTTAACGAATAATTTATAAAACTTCAAAAACATGAGCTTACTTAAGCTTAGCCGAGAAGCCTGCAGCTTAAAGAGTTAAATCAAATAATAACAGTAGCTCCTGACTGATGCTTGCCCCAACAACTTTTTGTGTAGGCATTTGTCGAGCATCTGCAGTTGCCGTCGTCCGCCGTATTCATAATGGCCGATTTGGAGCGCATAAGACTGGTTATACTGGGCGGTGCTGGTGTGAGCACAAGTTCCATCATCAAACGTTTCCTCTTCAAAATCTATACGGACAAATATCGTGCCACGGTTGAGGATCTCTTTAATCGGGAATATGATTTGGGCGGCGTCACACTGAAGGTGAGTAAAATGGAAGCGTAATTTTATTTACGATATTTATTGTGTTCACAAAACTAATTTGAGATAAAAATCATAGAATAATAAAACACAGAGATATGATATTTCCGCTAAACCAGACATAAACTTTTATTCCATTTCAAATACAACATTTTTACTTAAGAGGTTCGGCAAGTCTAGGGTTCTAAAATTTTTGATTAACTTCAATGGGATTAACTCCATAAAGAATTGAGATACACAAAACATATCGGCACATTATTGATTTATCAGTCATCGTTCGACCATTATCGATTAATTTTAATTTATGAATACTGTCTTCTTTAAGGTTCCCACACAGTGGACATTCAAAGCCGACCCGAGCGGAAATTCGCATGTTAAATGGGAAAATACACTCAGCTCGGCTTTAAACGTTAACTCTGTGGCACTGGTGCTGGTAGTAAACATGAGGCAGCTTTTTTAGCAGCCGGATCACTGAAGTATACCATATTTCGATCATAGGCTTTTGGAAAGCCGTCGGACTAGCTTCTAATACATTATCAGTTAACATTTTCACATAGGGGTCTTCTGAAGCAGGGCAGCATTGGATAGTATCACCAGGAACAAGCGACTTCACTTCTGCTAGGTGTCAGGTCGGAAACTCATCGATGGATGATAAGATAGTGGACGAGTTTGCCAAGAGCGGTACACGCAACCGAACTGTAACCAACACAGGTAAGCCCAAGCATTGGCTTTACGACGATCTCAATATATCGAGCTGGAGTGTTTTCGTCCATACGTAGCCGCTGTCCAGTAGCTGTACACTCTTATAGAAGATGGTACCTTTTCTATTTAGTTCTGCGGCTCGAACTATTTTCTCCAAAAGCAGGTTGAAAAAGTCGCACGATAGGGAATCGCCTTGTCTGAAACCTCGTTTGGTATCGAACGGTTCGGAGAGGTCCTTCCCGATCCTGACGGAGCTTTTGGTGTTACTCAACGTCAGTTTACACAGCCGTATTAGTTTTGCTTTAAATTGGGTGTAGGAGTTTAGATCTCTGCAAAGATAATAAGACTTTTCGATATGGGTATGCAGTGGGGCATTTCATTCCCATATCCCTCAAAAGCATTTTTCTCAGTTTTGGTGTTAATTTGGTTCTTGTTACTTTCATACATGCTGTTAGTTGACAGTGCTTGATGAATTCTGTATTCATTATGAAGAACCGACTGTGCAGAGAACAGGCAATTGAGAAGCAGACCTTCTCTCGGCGAAAAAACATTACACTTTATTAGTCTTTCATTTCTGTCCTATAATACGGCAGCAGCAACATGGACAATTACAACCCAAGATGAGAAAGTACTTAAAGCATTCGAAAGAACTGTTATTCGCAAAATATTTCGAACCGTGCACGTGACCGATGAGTGCGAAGAAGTTGGAATCACGAACTGTATGAACGAAGCGGCATTATAAATAAGTAAAGCGCATATAATTACAACGAATACGCTGGTTAGGCCATGTCATTCGCATAGAAGACGATGCTCCAGCGAAAAGCTCCTTAGACCATAGACGCATGCGTAGACAACCGAGGCAAGGGCGCCAATAAATTTAATGCAAAGATGAAGTACATAGCGTCCTTTCTACACTTGGGATTTACAACATGTGTGACCTCACAAAATATAGAGGAAACCGGCGAAGTTTCCTTTTCTTGACTCAGACCCACGGTTATAGTGCCAAAGAAGAAGAAGAAGCTATGCCAAAACCTCAATATCGAACTTAATGCTCCATAAACTGAGTACAGTGTTCAAATTCATTACAAATAGAATAAATATTTTATTGCTTCGATATCTTTTATGAATACTTTCACTACCAGAAGCAATATTCATCCGATGACGGATAATGGAGATGAACAGTAATCTGATTTTCGGAATATTCGATCTGCGACTAAATAACTGAATCAGTATCGGGTTCCTATTCTACAAAAGTACTATAAAGTTTGAGGGAATGCTGCAACCAATGTCAATGGTATCTTTGGAAACCCGAAATAGTCTGCTTCCTAAAATATTCTCACATTTCTTTGGCTTTATTGTCGAGTGTTTGCAGTCTTCTCCTATAGCTTAGTTACTTAATTTCTCAACATGCAGCAATTGTCTTTGGCTCACATTTTTTGCGTATATGTGTGCGTATGTTTGTGACTGTTTATCAGATTACAAAAGCAGAAAATCATTATACGATATAATGCTTCCAAGCAACATGAAGCGGCAACGCATATTGCTGCTTAATTGAATTTCTCGCTTATTTTTTACTGCTGTTGTTGTTACTATGCTTTTGTTTTTGTTTTGTAAGTTTTTGTTTATATCGGGTGATTTTTTAAGAGCTTGATAACTTTTTTAAAAAAAAAAACGCATAAAATTTGCAAAATCTCATCGTTTCTTTATTTGAAACGTTAGATTGGTTCATGACATTTACTTTTTGAAGATAATTTCATTTAAATGTTGACCGCGGCTGCGTCTTCGGTGGTCCATTCGGAAAGTCCAATTTTGGGCAACTTTTTCGAGCATTTCGGCCGGAATAGCCCGAATTTCTTCGGAAATGTTGTCTTCCAAAGCTGGAATAGTTGCTGGCTTATTTCTGTAGACTTTAGACTTGACGTAGCCCCACAAAAAATAGTCTAAAGGCGTTAAATCTCATGATCTTGGTGGCCAACTTACGGGTCCATTTCTTGAGATGAATTGTTCTCCGAAGTTTTCCCTCAAAATGGCCATAGAATCGCGAGCTGTGTGGCATGTAGCGCCATCTTGTTGAAACCACATGTCAACCAAGTTCAGTTCTTCCATTTTTGGCAACAAAAAGTTTGTTAGCATCGAACGATAGCGATCGCCATTCACCGTAACGTTGCGTCCAACAGCATCTTTGAAAAAATACGGTCCAATGATTCCACCAGCGTACAAACCACACCAAACAGTGCATTTTTCGGGATGCATGGGCAGTTCTTGAACGGCTTCTGGTTGCTCTTCACCCCAAATGCGGCAATTTTGCTTATTTACGTAGCCATTCAACCAGAAATGAGCCTCATCGCTGAACAAAATTTGTCGATAAAAAAGCGGATTTTCTGCCAACTTTTCTAGGGCCCATTCACTGAAAATTTCTTGATTGGACTTTCCGAATGGACCACCTAAGACGCAGCCGCGGTCAACATTTAAATGAAATTATCTTCAAAAAGTAAATGTCATGAACCAATCTAACGTTTCAAATAAAGAACCGATGAGATTTTGCAAATTTTATGCGTTTTTTTTTAAAAAAAAGTTATCAAGCTCTGAAAAATCACCCGATATATGCAAAGTTTTTGCCTAATATACTCCTGGAGGGATGCACATCTAATGCTTCAACTATTCACCATCTTGGCAACAAAAAGGCTTACAAACACAAAAGAAAGTCATTCACATACATCCCTACATGAAAACACATACATACATACTATATAGTCAAGTACTTAACTACATTAAAGTTTGTCTCGCCACGTTGCGCACTGTCGGCAAATCCAATCACACATACCAACACATTCGCTTGGAAGACAATTAAGGAGAGAACTTTTGTTTGCAAACATCTTTAACATGACACGCTCGACACGGAATAATTATAAAGCGTACAGACACAAGCACTCGCGTACGCAGGCTTTTACCGTTATTGACAAAGTTTTCTAGTATATGTTGGCAGCTCTTGGCAACACACATATTAACAATCTGCCCTTAAATATTTTGCTGGCTCTGATAAGGTTAGGGTGCTTCATTTTAAGATAATTTATTTTTAACTTTGCTACCTGAAAATCTAATATTTTTCCCACCAAGTGGTTGTTTGTATCCCCTAAAACTAATCGCGATAGGTAAAGAATTATATATATCTATGTACATATTAGAGCGAGTTGAATGCCGTATGTCTCTCTGTCTTTTTGGCGAAATCATCAACGGCAAAGTCCTACCAAGGGGTTGTTGAACTCATTAAAGGTAAACAACAAGGTCATTAACCTCGGAATAAGTAGAGGTCTTCGAGAAGGTTTGTTGAATCGGCTCAACGTACACTTTGAAATTTTGATCTAAAAAATTTCCGGCTTCATGTATGTAAAATGGATATTTTTTATTTGTATTTTTATCAACCATTTTGATAACTCGCAATCGATAAATAAAATAAAAAAAAAACACCGAATTCGAATTAATTAACTTAAACGAAGCTTCCGCAAAATCTGATAATGTGAATTGTTACATTAAGTATTTAATTTATTTGCAATTTCTATAGATTTAACTTCCACATGGATGCTTTCTTTATGGTTTGATTGTGTTTTATAATTAAACATATTCCACTTATATTGAAATTTACAAAAACAAACTATGTTTTGCTGAGTTACTTGGTAGTGAAAAATGATTACTTTGTATTATGTTACTGATGCCAAATATCGTGAAGATGTCTTTAAAAACGAAGATAAAAGAAAATGCCGAGAGCAAATTTTCAGATTGATATTTCACTAGTTCGGCTATGTACAGACAGACAGTTGGTCATGCTGATCATTTGTTCATATACATATATTATAGAATCTCCGACATTTCTCTTTGAGTGTTACAAACATCGCAGCAAACTTCATATAACCTGTTCACCCATTACAAATACATATGTTCAAAATGATGCAATCACAAATTGCAAAACCGCAAAAGCTTACGTACGACTTCGACCTCTTCAATGATTGTTTCCAAATATGTCATACATTCTGACAAAAAGTACTTGAAAATTGTAGTTTCAATTTCCTGGGTATATTTATTTTGCAAGGTTGGGTCTTTCACTTCCCTCGTTGTTTTATAGTAACAGCAAACATTCATCGACATATTGGGAGGACACCACAGTTTTCAATTCGAGATATTCTTCCTGAATGCATTATCAATGATATTCTCATGTCAGTGCGGTTAATTTTCCTTCGCAGAAATGGGAGAAAATGCACAAGAACTTTATAGAGATTGAAATGTGAGACGCTTAGCTATTTTTATTTGCGTTTTTTCTTTGAATTTTAATTGTGTCACTCTATGCTTTGCTATGTTTTCCAATTTTATTTCGCTTTTAAGTTCATTTCAACCAAGTTCATTCCAGAGTAACCGGCATCTCTTTTATGGTTTTTTTCATTGGAATTTATAAAATCGTAGATTCTTGGCCTTTCCATTGCTGGATGAGCGGACTCTATTCAAATTTAATCATCGCTTTAAGTCGTACATGTTTTCGTTTTATGAAAGTCCTTCACATCCCACAAATAGTTGCCATGTGAGAGCGTCGTCATGTAAACCTACTTTCAGGACACTTCTGAACCACATACGTTTATATCCAGCCTAGTCAGCGCCGACGACGATGGCAGTTAGGCATTACCGCTCCCGAACTCCATCTGTCTGTTGCCTGTAGCCTTGTTCGTTGACCGCAAATGCCACGACAGCCTATTTCATGCTGATAACGATTTAACAAGCTGCTGCGCGTTGTGCTCCATTTGTCAGCAGTCTCGCTTTGCTGGATACACGTTTGCTAAATTAACCAATTGACACCCATTCGCATTGGTGCGCCACAATTCCAGACCCATCAGGCGAGTTTTATTGACATTCAACTGCGATTGTTGACATATGTATACGTTATAAATTGACAGTTATTTGTACGAGAGTTTGTAGATAAGTGCCAATTTACATATATTAGAATTTAATGGCAGCACTGAGCCCAACTGTAATTTCACTATTTTTATTTATATAAAATTTGTGGCTGTAGTACAGCTTTCAATGTGGATATTCAGTCACTAAAGCACCAAATTTTGTGTCAACTATTTCAAGACTTGCATGAAAATCTGCGAAAAAGCTCTAACTCAGTTGGAACTTGCACAGAAAAAGTGAATTGCTCGTTTCGGGTTCGCTTGAAAAAGTTCGGGTTTTAACTTCGACTTCAACTTCGACTTCCAATATCTCCGACATACAATCTTTTGCTTCAAAGTATGGCTCACTTCCAGCGATCTTCTCTACTTTGCTACACAAATTTTTTGCAGGAAGTGTTCCTTTGAGAGTTTAGAAAACTGTTCGTTGATTTGTGGCACAAGACATTGTGTTATTTACGATCTCACGACAGCTCTTGGCAGAAAGTTTTCATATACCAAAATATTCATAACAATTTCTTTGGATATCGGATTTAATCACAGTACCTTTCCACAGAGAAGGTACCACTTTTGAGACTATAGTAAAGACATAGAAACAGAACAAAATTCTGTATATCTTGGGTAGTCCATAAAGGCTTTTCGTATCTTAAAAAGTATCGAAAACTTATTTTTTTTATTTACTTATTTTGGTTGACCACGTTTTGCCATTTTTCCGCTAGAAACATTATTATATCAGTGTAAATCGAAATTTTGAAATTTCCAGAACGGAAACGAGCGACCCGATACAGCATCGCCTCCGTAAACTTCACAAACTTCATTAGCGGCTTGCACGGCATTCTTCCCTTTTTTATACAAAAAATTCAAAATATAGTAAATTTCTACATTATTTTCACTCCCTTTTTTTCAACCTACCCGAATTTAACTCCCTTTTTGGTTAAATGAAGCTTAAAACCTCATCTTTCTAACACCATATGGTACGATACAATATAATTGGTAGCACTGGAGATATACCACTGCAACGACATCTATTGACAAAATACGAAAATACTTTTTCGACTACCACATATGGCTAGATATATTACGCACGCCCGTAGAAAATTGAGCTTCTCAAAATAATCTAAGTTCATATTTCATGTATATGGCTAATGTATGCTCTTGAATACTTTTTCCTTTGAAATAGAATTTCTAAAACAAAGTGTCAATACGATCAGTCCATTTGCGTATGAAGTTCCGTGAGGTCAGTTACCTTTTTATCATTTACAATAAATTTTCCGCTAGTTTATCTATGATAAGTAATTCAGTTATTAGTTGGCTTCCTTCCCAGTTGCATTAGAATATTTTGACGTTAAACTCAGAATCACTGAGGAAGAAAGGGTCCAAAGCGATATTGGCTCACATCATGAAACAAAAGTAAAAATATTCAACAGCTTTCTCTTACCTTTTCTTTTGTTGTTTGCTTGATGGAACAATGATATTGTAGTGGTAAAAAAAATTTAAAGGCGGCTTAAAGATGGTCACAGTCCAGGAGAACTGCTAAGTCTCACCAGAGCAATCTTCTTTTTAGGGCGTTGAGATTCTGACACTCTAAGTTTTGCGACAAACATTACTTAACCATCCAGTGTTCAAGGTCTAGAGTGACATGGATCATTAAGTACTCTGAAATTCTTTATAAAAAATGCGTTGGATTATATTGGTTTTGGTAATTTCAGAACATTTACAATTTTCGAACGAGCCAAGATGGATTTTAAATAATTTTGTGTCCAATTAGTTTTCGATTTACGACTTCCATCACGTATACAACCTACCACATCACAGAACAGAAACAAAACTTTTATGAGATAATGGTACCATAATTGTCGAAGACATATTTTACAAGTAATGAAGGGGTAATTTCGGGTGCAACCGAACATTTTGTACTCTTCCAACTTTCAAAAATCAAAGCCAGAGAAATAATTTAAGGTGTAACACCGATCATACAGGTATAGAGTAAAGTCAGCCGGATGTTGGCAAATCCTTGCCTTTTTAATATTTTCATCAGTTGAAAAGGTCGAAGGTCGCCCAAAACGAGTCATTGTAGACTTTTTACCACTCGGAGGCTTGTGGTTTTAATAAAACAGGAACACCGCAAGCCCTTTCCAATATTTTCAACGATTCCGCACACGAATTTTGGTCAGAAATACAAAATTTGAGAAAAATTCTTGGCAAAATACCTTCTTTTGAAATATCATTTACTCGGAGACTCTAATTACAATTTCTGGGTCTGCTTTTGTCACAATGCATGTAATTTTCTGCTTGATGTATAGTGTAGACACATGAGATGATGTTTTGTCTCTCAGCCTCGCTTTCCATTTTCGAAAGCAACACATATGACAACTTCTAAATGTCTGATGAGTCTACTTGCAACTGGTAGTCGAAAGAAATTTTTCTGTAACCCAAAATTATATTGAAAATGAACTAAAAATCACTTGTCTGTGATTTCCCGTTTTGATTGATTCGCTTGTGGAAGCATCAAGGCGAAAAGATGATTATGGTGGATACAACTAATGTGACTGTATACCAAACACACATCATGATATATGAGTTAAATGAAGCGCAGCCAAAACGATGCGATAAAGTTATCAAAAGATTGAATAAACAATATTTGAAAATAGCAAAAAAAACAAAAACAAAAACAAACAAATAACAAAATTGGTGCAAAAAAATAAAGTTGTTGCACAAAATATATGTTGCTGTTTTAGAAAATAATTGTTCTTGTTGCATAACGTAAATATTGTTGTTGTAATAATAATGAAAAATCGCACATCGCTGCGGTTCAACGGAGCGTATGAGCAACATTAAACAAGCGGCGCGATTCGAGATATGAGCTTCGAAGTCCATATATTTTTGAGCATTATTACCAATTTGCGTGTGTGTGTGCGTTTGGGTGCTACCAGATATCAACCCAGACGACGTGTATACAACTTTCTCAATGACTGTCAAAGAAAAGTCTACGCGACATAAAAAATGTGTGTAGCAACAACAACATATGTACATATAGACGGCGGCACAAAGCTGCGTTGATCTGAAAAGTGTGTGTGCTTTATGTGTAAGTGCGAATATGTGTGTGTAAATATTTAAGTATATCTCTATTAGTATGCAAATGACGTCGGAAACGTTGATTTTTCCTCAGACTAAGACTTTTGTATGTGTGTATTCGCCAGTCGTTGAGAAAGTGTGGAAATATGTGCCTAACGGCATTTTATTTCCATTTTGGCGCGTGACTTCCGCGCTTTTATACTCAGTCACTTATTATTTACTTCCTCGCCTATAGTTTGCCGTTATAATTGAGCATGTGTGCACATATTGCCGTCGCTTTCCGTAATTTCCAATATCATTTTCTCATAAAATATGCATTTCAACAAACAGAAAAACAATTTAAATAATCATAAATAATAATAAGAAATAACACTTGTACATGTGCATAAGGGTAGCACTTATTTTAGTTGTATGTATAAATAAAAAAATACAAGTAAGTCCAAAAATCGAAAAAAAAACAGAGTACGCAAAAAATATTTTTCGAAAGAGCAAATAATAAATTAATAAAGTTAAATTATTTAATATTAAATATGAAAAATTGTGGTCCATATTTAGAGATAAAATTCAATATCATTCAATCATATAAAACGCAATAAAAACCTTGGCTGCAGTGAAGCTATTATACATATTCACAGGTTCAAGTTTTCCTTACAAAGAGTTGGTTTTATTCGTCCCGTTTGTATGGCAGCTATATCCTATAGAAAACCGATCTAATCAATTTTTTCGAAGATTGGATAGTTACTTTGGAAAATAAACCATGCCAAACTTCGTAAAAATATTTTTTTTAAATGCAAATTTTTTCCATATAAAACTTGAGTTTGATCAATTTCGTTCAATTTGTATGTCAGCCACCTGCAATGAGCAGCTTCTTCAAGAGGAAAACTGGTATGCAACATTTCGGTTCGATACCTCCAAACTTGAGTGATTCTCTTTATAGACGGACAGACAGACGAACATGGCCAAATCGACTCAGCTCGCAACGCTAATCATTCGGGTACACTTTTTATAGAGCCATGACCCTTTCTTTAGGTAAAATTTATAACTATTTTGATTATATGCAAGCCTTATTATTACATGTTCTATTTTGTTAATGAAAGAATTATTTTTTAATCTTAGAATTCAGAGCCCTATATTTGTCACTGGCAACGTACTAAGACTGTGTTTGCGCAGAATTACCTTTATGGTTCTTCAATTCCTCTTTTTCCATGCCACTCTAATAAAAGGTAACTGCAGCATATGTGATAAATCAGGTCTTTAAAATTTCCTTAAAATTCGTACATATACACATAATGTAATATATCTACTGAAAATTTGGCTCATCTGCTGGTTTCTTTCGCTTATCCGTTAATAATAAGCGTAAATGATGCAAAGCAAGTTCAGATCTTATGTCAAAATAGCTGTAATTATTTAAATCAGCTTACCAAAATGGTTACAGGTGATCGAATGAAATAAAATAATTTATGGACAAAACTCGTGCGGTGGTTGAAAATAGGTTGCAGCTCATTTAAAGGATATTATATTAGTAATTCAAATACTAAAATTTCTGTGATTTTTTCTGCATGTCAAATATATACATTGCCAAATATTTTTCAAAAAGGGAAGAGAAAATATACAACCTGATTGCTTTGGTTTAAAGTAATTTGTTGTATCTTCCTTTACTACCAAATCTTTGTATCCATTCAATGGAAGCCGATGGACTATTGCTGTTGAGTTCTTATTCGTCAGCCGCAAAGCTCTGATTTTCTAATATTCGTAAAAATCTTTTCAGCAATCGACACCTTTGAAACCGATCTATCCCAAGACGATGTGGGTTGATAGAACTTTTCACCAACAACAATCTCGCCTTCTTTATCTTATAGTCAAAGTTTTTTTTTTCTTTACTGGAGTAGCAATATCTAAACTGACCAATCGAGCTCAAGTCCTTGTATGTGAAACTTTTTTATGTCACAAAGTATCTTTATGAAATTTGACACCAAATAATATCTAAAAAATTTCTACAATCTCCGAAGAAAAAAATTTAGATTGGATAACTATAGCATATAGCTGTCATAGAAACTGACGGATGAAAATCAAGATAAAGATCATATTATACTCCTTTATTCTAAAAAATGTGGAGGGCATTATAGCTGTTTCGCAGCCAAAGTTAACGGTCTTCTTGTTTATTGGTATTAAAAGTTCTTAGAAAGATTTTTATAATTATTAAATACACCACATCAGACGTTTGGAGGTTTGCTCCTCGTAGGCTTAAAATTAAACCGTTTAGAAATAATGTCTTATTCCCTTAAAACTTACTTTAAACTCTTCAGCGTAACCGTAAGACACCCCATCAACTGCCTTAAGGCAGATAAATTGTTCTTTTATTATTGTTGTCTCATTTTGTTTTGTTTTCAATTGTCTCTCGGCTTGCAGTAGTTCATACCTGTAGCACAATTTCCTTGCAATTAATTTAAATTTACAAAACCACAAGCACACGCACACCTACACCTGGCACCTGCACTCAATATATGTATTTTTTTTTTTTTTTTTTTTTTTTTTTTTTTTTGTATGGCGAGATGTAAAAAAATCATCAAAAGACACTGTTGCCCTTACAACAGTAGCATGGGACTTTAACCCACTAAAAAAACATCTCAATAACGACACATAGCTGAAATGCCCTGCGGAACCACCGATTAAGTATTACATCGCAGAGCAAGCTAAGCCTATTGACTATAACATCTCAGGGATTTTCGAACTGGTTTTGGCTGTTTGCCTCGCTATATCGCAGTCGTTCTAGTCTTCGCTGCTCTTGAATAACCTTTGCGGCCCAGTGCTTAACATGGTTCCACACCTGCTTTGACCGCAGCATGTGCGGCACTATGTTATCTGGCATTATTCTTTCAGAAATTTCCGTTTCTCAAAATGTCCTATCCTCCTCATATTTTGGGCAATGACAAAAAAAAAATATATATATATATATATATATATATATATATACATATATGTATGTACGTATGTGTTTGTGTACGTAAATAAAAAGCTTTGAATGTAGACAGCAATCAATGCCTTTGTGGCATTAAAATCACGGAATCACAGAATGTTGGCATAATTGCAATTTGTTGCACGCGTAATTGTTATTAATTGCAAAGCTTTCAAGGTCTCGACCAGGCACGTAAATGCAATAAAACGCCTTCACAAAAAGTTGACTACTCACTGCAAACGAGTAGAGAAGATGCTGCTCAACAAAGGTAATATATGTAAGCGCTCTGCCATTTTTGTGCAGCGAAGACAACAATGCATTTGCAACACTCTTTGAGATATTAAAATAATTATTTTTCATATAAAATCAATTGCAGGTAGCGCTGCGTTCAGGTGTTTGTGTGTGTGTGCGTTGGTGTAGGAAAAATCTAATTATCAAGAATTATTAGCATGCACACTAATTATTCTAGTGCTTGTTTTTAATTTACTTTTAATTGTTAAAAATAATAACAAACGCAACGCTGTATTGAAAAAGTTACTCATACGCCGTGTTCATATGCCAATTTTTATACCCAAACTAGTCAATTAGGTCTTGAGATACCAATCAAGCTGCTCATTTGTCGAAAACGTTAACATCGGACCTCTATAGCATATAGCTGCTATACAAACTGAACTATCAAAATCTAGTTTTTGCTCTGAAATTGCTTTATTTGCGAGGCTATGCTAGCTTCGGCGCAACCAAAGTTAATGTGTTTTCTTGTTTTTATGAACTTCTAGTAATTTTCCGTTCCGTTTTTATCTGAAAAGAAAATTAGTGGCAATATTGTGGCCAAAAAATCTGATGAATACATAACCATTAGGCACATATTCAGGCGGAAGTGACGAATTATTAATTTTGTAAAACTTTGCTTTATTACATACAGTTCGGTGAAAACGAAGTTGACACGCTTTGACGCGAAAATCTCTCAAAGTCATAAAATATTTTTATGTATACTCATACAAGAATTTAATCTAAGATATTCGATAATTTCAGACTTCCTGCATTATAGATGCTGCTATTTATGCCTATTTTGGAATATCCCAATGAAAATAATCCAGTAAAAGTTTAAAATTTTTTTTTTCGGATTCAAAAAAGGTTACTTCAACGCTATGTGTGCATTACATTTTATCATATTACTAGATATATTATTATTTCTAGCCTCTTTAAAAGATTTTTCTGCAAATTGGCTTATTGTGTGCCCAATAATTTTAAGAAATACTTAAGCCTTAGTAGTATCTTCAAAAAATAAAATAAATAAATGTTCAAATGACTGTAAGTAAACTAAAGACTTAAAATATTTTCAAAAATTATTCTCCATGATATTTTAATAAATATGCCATATCTGCAACTTTTTTTTAGCAAAATATGTAAACTGTTTGTGTAAAGATTTATTTATATATTTAGGTACTATATGTGAACATGGGCTAAGCCTATAAATTTGGAATTCTTTCAATATCAGTATTAGGTTTTGCTATCATATATCCGAGTTACAATAATATGTCCAATAACAATAATCCTGAAACTGTTTTGAAATCGATATACACTAGTGTCATAGGTCACTCATACGCCGTGTTTCAATTGAATAGGTTAGGTTAGGTTAATCTGGTGGTCCAATAAGCCACGCAGAGACCAGTTTGGCCCTTTGTGATTCCAGATGGAGTTCAGTTGCTAAGTCCAAGAGGAATAGTCATCGTTTAGTATACCTGAGCTGGACGCGAAACTTAACAGACTCTACGGCTTCACTATCCGTAACTCCGTCCACTATTTCATTGCCCTCGATGCTTTTGTGGCCTGACACGCAGTAGAGGTGAAGTTGCTTACTTCAGGCAACACTTTCCACTGCTGTCCTGCTTCCCAAGACTCTTCTGGCCGATGTGTGATAGGAAGTTACTGCCTTGATTGCTGCTTGGTTGTTTACGTTAATTGCCTACAGGTGCATTAGAGGCTTTCACAAAGATCTTAGCTTGAAATCTATTGCAGTGGTCTGGCAGCTTAAAGGTTGCCTTATGTCATCAACTCCATCGTCCATTTTCGTGCCATCTCTATAGATGTTTAGAGTGTTGCGCGTAGCTAGCATATCTTTACGCCAGTCATCTTCTTCTATGTTTCCTTTGAACCTTATTTCCCAATTGAAAATTGGGGTCATGTAGTTGGTGTTTTCCCATCCATCATTACCTACCGAGCTATGCCCGAAGGTTCTATATGTAAATTCTCCTGCAGTTAGTATTCGTCTCGCAGCTTTTGCTCCACAATTTCGAGCGAAGAGGTCGTTATGTGGCAAGTTTAGTACCATTTCAAGAGCCACTGATGGAGTTGCTCTTAAAGCTCCTGTTATGCACATCCCTGCGAGCCTCTGAACCCCCTCCATGGATATATATTTCTTATAATTATTTTAGTTTTTTTTACCGATTTTTTAAGCAAAGGTACTCCGAACAGATCGGCTTGAGAGAACAAGCGGAATAAAATATTCGAAAGCATTATTTCTATTGAAAATTTCGCTATATTAATTCGACCTGCCATATTATTTAAATAAAAATTAAATGTTAAATTGTTATATTTTGAAAGATTATTTTTTTTAGAAATATTATTATCAAACTTTTCATTATTACGTGCAAAGTACATCCAATTTATTATAGTCTTGTATTGGCAGGTTGACATTTTAGACACTTCCGGCGATGTGCAATTTCCCGCTATGCGCCGCCTGTCCATTGCCACCGCCCATGCTTTCATGCTGGTCTATGCGTCCACGTCTGCGTCGAGTTTTCAATGTGTCAAACAGTGTTTTCAGGAGATACGTGAGCAGCGCGCCGACTATCAGGTGAATTTTATTGTTTGTGTATTGCTTTCAAAAACAATTGCAGAACGGAGTTTGAGGGGTATAGAAATTACATTTATCATATTTTAAGGTATCCGGTTATGTGTTTCTGTGACTTACGTCTCCCTGTGGTGGTCAGCATGACAGATAAAGGATACATCTAAAAGCAAATGTCATGTATTAGTCGAAGAATGTAGGTCGTGATTAATTAAAGGATTTGATAATAAAAATAATTTTTAGCAAAATTCTAAACAAAACAGTATGATTTAACTTCTAATTTTTACCACAAATTACCTTGAAAAACTTACATCTACTCAAAAAAATCCTAAGATTAATCATGAGGTTATCTTTTCGATTAGATCGCTTCACTAGTTTCCAAGCAATCGTGTTCACGTAGCCTGAAAATGATTTGCCAAGAAAAGCATTGTGGAAGATTGAAGCAGACGACCGCTTTGATTCTATCTACACTTTTTTTGGGATTGCCTTGAAACTTTGGGAAAATATTCTGGACAAATCTTCGTATTAAAACAAAATCATTTTTGAAATTTCAGAACCCATGTAACCCCTTAAGTGTGGTTAAACTTCCTTTTTTTCAAATATATACATATAATAATACATTCATACCATTCTTAATTAAATTTGAATCATACTAGAAGTGAATATCTAAATCTAAGCAGTTTTCTAAGGAAAGTCAGTAGTAACTTCGCGATTTCATTTATTGATTATTGACCGTGTACCTCTGAGTTTTTTCTTCAACCCCTTGAATTTTAATTTAAAAATTCCGATGTTCTCTTTTTATTATTCAGTCGAAGAAACCTCCACAGAAACCCCAGAATTAATGCCCTTTCATTTTATTCCGTGAGGATCTCTCTTAAAGTTTTATAGATTGTCTGAACAAATCTTGAATGTGATAAGCCCTTATTCTTAATATCTTGAAATTTGTAAAATATTTGGTATCTAGATTAAAGCTCAAAATATCCGTGTATACTTAAAACATCAACAAATAACACAAAATGGATGGAAGATACCTAAAACAAAAGAGGCACACATAATCATGGCACATCAAGTGCTATTCGAGCCCGATAGACAGCGGGGCTGCACTCCTTCCTACCTAGACCTTTATTGAGTTTAGAGTAGAAAAGATTTAACTCTTGTTTCATGAGCTCATAACTCGATTGAATCACATTCGTATGACGTTCAGAGCAAAGAACCAATGTTTCTTTTTCTGATGTCAAATTTCTTTCAGACTCTAGATTGGCTTGCTTTGTTTTATTCAACCTTTTTTTAATATAAATTTTTGTCACTAATATAAAAACATCCATTCAAGATCAAACTTGACTCTGACGGGTTCAATTAAAGTGCGTACTCTATGCGTGTGTAAATTATTAATTATTTATGTGACTGTAAGTATTTGGGTATGTTTACAAAATATATTTACATATATTTATGAATTCATCAGACTCCATTATCTTAGCTTTATTCTCTCAAAAAATGTAATTTATCATGTTTCCAGCACACTTTCTAAATTTTCTGGAAAAAAATTGCCAAAAATAATAAAAAGCAAAAGCACGCAAATATCAAATCAATAAATATAAGATAGTGCTAAGTTCAGGTCAGACCCAAAATTCTATTCCTTATTAATTTATATGAATTGAAGGCTTATGAAATATTTTCAAGGCCAAATTTTATTGTAGTGAATATAAATTCAGTTTCTTTTGAGGCGATTGTGCTCACTTTGATTCTCAAACTAGCCTATGCTGTAAGTAATCAGATACTTTTATTAGGGAATCTTGTCGATATTCCAAATATCTACTTCGGATTCAACCTTATGTAACAGTATATGCAAAACATTGATGCTTTAATTGATATTAAATGTCCTCATTAACTTTCAGTACCATATCTCACTAATTGACCAATATACCTAAGTATATGGTTACGTTAGGTCAAGAGGTCGATCTTAACAGCAATCTCAGTTGACCAGCTTAGAACCGGAGCCATTTTGATACCTATCATACTCTAGTTTATTATAGATCATAAGATTCTCACAAATCAATAAAGCCCTTTGAGCTTATCACAAATTTGTTGCGATGATTAACGTCCGTTTCGGCTATGGCGTTCAGCAAGACTTTTAGCCTGAATGTCTATTGAATAATGTCCAGTAAAAAACATTTCGATTGCGGCTAGCTGAACTTTGCTAGGGGAAGTAGTTCAGTATATTTCCTACTTTCCTCTCTGGGCCAAAAGGGACTTGCAGTCGCACAACAGCGGATCGTCAACCAACGACTGCTAAGTGCAGGCGAGGACCATTGGTTCACTGCTGGAATACAAGTTGGCGGTAAGGATCCAACTCAGCGCCATTCCGATGTGAGCAGGGCAAGGCTCTGCTTTTGCCTCTGCCAACCTCATTGACTTTCCTGTTCCAACGATTCCGCTGTGACCCGGCAATGATTCAAGTTTCCAGTAACGCAGTTGAAGTAGGAGAGCTTCCCTACCGCAATATATTGCTGTTTATAAGCTGGCATTAAGTTACGAGTATATTGTTGATGTAGTCTGTATTGCACCAGAGTGTAGCAAGTGTAGTCCCTCTGCCAGCCAAACACGCCATAGAACATTGTTGGCTTCACTACGGTTTCACAACACCACGTTTGCCGACAGTCCCGCCTTTTCCCTATAACTCTCCTAATTCAATATAAGGCAACCGATCCTTACTCTCTCCCCAATATTTGGCCTCTATGAAAGTTCCCTATCAAACATGAGTTATAAGTCCGATATCGGACAAGTGCACGACTTCTTCGGGAGAAAAGCACTTATACAAACAGACATACAGCCGAACGTGATTAAATTGACTCAGCTAGTCACTCCGAACATTTATATATGTATACATCTTATAGGGTCTCCGATGTTTTGTTCTGTGTTCTACAAACTTAATATACCCTGTTCAGGGTATAAAAATCTACTTTCTTTCCACAGCATGAACTCGTCTTGAATTTAATTTCATTTTAAGCGAATGCCGCAAACACTCACTTCCACACCCTTATGTACGGACCTCCGTAATTTATTTATGTTTTAGTTCTATACATTAAAATGCACTGAACATGTGTCTGTGCTTGTGCGTTTGCCACAATTCCGCCACAAAAAGTAATTAAAAATTGCAAGCAATCAATTTGCGAATCAAATACAAAAATATTTAAAGGGAAACTGTCAATAAATATGTGTTGCCGGAGAATTGCGTTCACCGTTCACTAGACGTTTACAAAAACATATGAGTTGTCGGTGTGGAAAAGTCATTAAATTTGCAATATTAATCCGTCAATGACACGAAAAGAAAATTATTACGAATTTATTTCGATTTACAAGCGCATCTTTTCACACTCACACACACACATACCGACTAAAACCGAACAGTGTGTCAATTAGTGTGCTTATGCTTACAATAGGGGTATTCAGACCGAACTTGTTAATCTGGAGGTTCGTTAGTTGATACTTCGTTAAAACACTTAACCAAGAACATACTTTTTGCTGTACATCAGTAGTGGGTGTAAATTTTGTTTCAAAACAGCTAATTCAATTATATTAAAAACTTACTTTTGAAAAATTTGTCAGAAACTAATTTGTAATAGACAGCAAATATATTTTTTACCCTGAACAGGGTATATTAAGTTTGTCGCGAAGTTTGTAACACCCAGAAGGAAGCGTAGGAGACCCTATAAAGTATATATATAAATGATCAGTGTGTCGAGCTGAGTCGATTCAGCCATGTCCGTCTGTCTGTATATATACGAACTAGTCCCTCAGTTTTTAAGATATCGTTTTGAAATTTTGCAAACGTCATTTTCTCATCATTTCTCATTTGTCGGAACTGCCGATATCGGACCACTATAACATATAGCTGCCATACAAAATGAACGATCGGAATCAAGTGCCTTGTATGGAAAGCTTTTGTGACAATGTATCTTCACAAAAGTTGGCACAGGTTATTTTCAAAGATAATAATGTAATATACGAAAAAATTGTGCAGATCGGATTAATATAGCATATAGCTTCCATATAAACTGAACACATAGTTACTAAAATAAATGCACCTGTGAAGGGTACATCAGCTTCGGTGCAGCCGAAGTTAACGTTTTTTCTTGTTTTTTTTTTTTGACATTACCTTATATTACTAACAGAAAAGGATGTTCTCGAGTTTAATTGAGGCACCTCGCATACCGATATTTTTCCTTGACATACAGGCATACTATTATCAGAGACGCAGACCGAATTGCAATAATATTTTTCACAAATTGTGATCCATATATTCGAAATGTGGTGGGATAATTATGCTCCGATTTTTACAACTTGGTGCAGCATAGCACACTGGCACTATTTGTAGAAAATTTCACCTATATACATATATTCATTGGTGTTTAATTTATGTACTGAAAAGAGAGAGAACCATATGGAATTTAAATTCGTGCCTTGTGGGAAGTAGGCATGATTTATATATATGGGGAAAGGGCGGGATTATAATCCAGTTTTTTTCCAGCTTAATACTACGGTAGTGGTTGTTGTAGGATTTATCCTCATATTAAAACTTTAATGGTATAGGAACCAATTAATGACGTCATGTGGGCGTAGCTGCGTTCTAATTATGCCCATCTACGAGCACGTCCAAGGCACAAGTGTACCATGTTTCATTAAAATATCTTTTTACTCAAGTTAATGCTTGTACGGACAGATGGACAGACACTCATGAATTCAACTCGTCTCGTCATCCTGATCATTGTGGCCGCACATAGCTTACCATTCAAAATTTTGTGCATATTTGACAACACTTTTAATGAAATAAATTTTATTATTTGTATTTAGAAATAAGTTAGTTACATATTATATTATTTGTTAAAGATATTTAAAATGAACAACAAAAAACTTTCATCTATGAGCTCGAATTATAAGAGTCTGATATGCGATGAAAATTTATTATTTTTATTTATTTTAAATTTAATTTGATTTACACTATAACTGAAATTAATGTTTTATTTAATTTATTTTTTTTTAATTTAAATAGGAAGTTTAGTCACGTTATTACTTTAAAAACAATAAAATCGACTGGTTTTGTATAAGCACAGGAATCCTAGTTTGTGTTTTACTCATTAAACGTAATAAATTAAAATTATAATTACAATTAGACAATATTATTTTCGTTTACTTATGCTTACCAAAAACATAAGAAAAAAAATTTAAAAAAGTCCCGCACAATTGAAAAAGTCCGAAAAAAATTTAAAAAGTATAGTCTTAAGCTCTACGTGGCTACAAGTGTCACACCATAGTACACTACCGAAAAGCTACAACAACGGTACTATGTTATCGACCGTCAAAACGATTTACCATACACTGCCGACCGGAGACGCTTTGCTACGTTTGTATATTTTTGTGATAAGAATCCCGTTCTCTCGCGACCGGCATTTCTTCCTTTTTTCTCTCATGGACTCCAAACCGATGATATGTGCCGGCATCAAACCATCAGCATCAAAAATTTTTCTTAGAGACTGCATAAGTATACCTTTTTATTGAAATAAATAAATAATAAATTAAAGAAAAAACGTTAACTCGGCTGCACCGAAGCTGATATACCCTTCACAGGTGCATTTCTTTTAGTAACCATGTGTTCAGTTTATATGGAAGCTATATGTTATAGTAATCCTATCTGAACAATTTCTTCGGAGATTATGTTATTACCACAGCAGTAATCCATGTCAACTTTTGTGAAGATATAATGTCAAATGTAAAAGTTTTCCATACAAGAACTTTTTTCCGATCCGTTCAGTTTTTATGGCAGCTGATAGTTAAAGAATGGTTGCTTTATAACGCTCCAAAACAGCTTAAGACTCCCCCACAATCACCTGATATGAACCCTATAAAGCACTTATGGAGAGAACTGAAATCTGAGCTGAAAAAATCCAGTCCCCGTACCGAAGAAGACCTAAAAAAGGAGATTACCAGGATATGGGGCGAAATATCACCCAATTTTACCAAAAAACTAGTAGAATCGATGCCTAGGCTGGATGCAATTACAAACTTAGATGCAAGGTGGACCCACACCCTATTAAATTAAAGAAAAACAAAAGTTAGGCGGATAAAATAGTTATTTTCCATGGGCGTATACTCAATTTTGTGACCTGAATTTTATCAATAATTATAGTTGTTTTGCATAAGTTTTTTTTTAATGTTAAATAAATGAATTAATTTATGTTCAAATATAGTCGATAAGAGTTCAAACTTTAAATGTGCATCAAAAAAATTCAAATATATTCAGTAAATTTTCCATAGCTTTGTATTTCTTTAACGAACTCCATGGTAAACTCATTTTTGTGAGTAACTGTATGTATGTAAATAAAAATGAATCGCCAAACTGTATGTACGCTCATAACTTTCATACTACTGAACCAAATTTGATAATTTTTTTTTTAATGTTCGTTTAGGTTCAAGGATGGTTTTTACGCTTTTTTATTCCGGCTATTCAAAAAATATATTATTGAAAATTATTCAATGAAAACTTTACGTGTGTTTCACACAACGAGGTCAATTGCAGATTGAACTTTGTTACAAAGCCACGAAGAGGTCGCCGTAATATCGGTCGGCGTTCTTTTATCCATCAACGCATGACAGCCCAAGGCAAGGCAAGGCAAGAAGTACTTCCAGCATGCGGGACAAACGTGCGGAATTATGGATCGCGGTCAATCACCAAGCGATCGTCACGATGTCACAACATGACTTTTCAAACAAAGTTACGATGTTTGATTGACTTTATCTTGAAGCATACCCATACATACATATCATTCGTGGTGCTGTTGGATGCTAGATGTACTTTGTTGCGTGGCAAAAGAGAGGTTTTCCGCATTATTTTTGGGATGATGGTTACACCAGATCAAATTGATGAAATCATTTCTGCGGAAACTGATGTAGAGAAAGATCGAGTCTACGAAGTGGTGGAAACCAATATGGTTCATCTTTTCGGTTTGTATGTCTGACAATAAATGCATGAAACACTATCCACGTGCTTTTCTTTCGGAAACACAAACTGGAAATGATGGATATCAACTCTATCGGCGTCGCTCATCAGATGACAGAACATTCAGCAATCAACTTACAAAAGTTAATATCGAAGTTGACAACACATGGATCGTATTATATTCACCATTATTGTCTAATTCACATTCAAAACTCATAACAATGTTTAATATTGTAGTTTAGTGAAATCGATAAAATACGTTTGGAAATACGTCACCAAAGGAAGCAACATGGCGGTTATTGGTCTTGAACGATACGGTCGATACGTGAACTGCAATAAAGCGCTTTGTAGGATATTGACTTTTGCAATTCATGAACGTTTTCCGACTGTTGTGCGTCTCGCAGTTAATTTGGAGAATGGCCAAAGAGTGTATTTCAACCCAAAGAATACAGTACAGCCAGTGGAACTACCGCCAGCAACAAAATTAGCATTGACGAGTTTTTTTTCAACTTTCGTCAGTGATCCGTTTTCAGAACGTTGCTCTATTCGGAAATACCTTTAAATTATACACGGAATGCATCGTCGAAGAAATAGTTGCGCAGAAAGCAAGGCCAACCAGTAGATGGACAACTAATGCATTAGGACGAATTTACACATTTCACACGAAAAACGACGATTGCTTCTACCTTCGGTTGCTATTGATTAATGTACACGGTTCAACTTTATTTGATTCATTATCCCAGAATTTGAAAATGCGCCCCATTCTTGGTGACATATTTTTCATATATCGAGCATTCCACGCTTTTCTCACAATAATGCTGGAATTTTTCCATCATTATTATAGTTAGTTTATACAAAATATTATTTTTCACTTTTTATTTTGATATGTTTTAAAAGCGTGTTTTTTTAGTTTTTTTAAACTATATTTATTCTTTTCTCTTCCTTTTTTCATGTCATAAATTGCTGCTGCCAAAAGATATTCCCATTGTTATCGCCGGCAATAAATCTGATTTGGCCAATACACACCGAGAGGTGCGACTGGAAGAAGTCACGGACTGGGTCTACTGTGAGTTGCCGCGACTAAGGTGAGTTCAGCCAAATCTAAATTTATTTGTAAACATTAGTCTGTGTGTCTGCCTCTGTGTGTGCATGCGTGTGTTAAATATTTTTGTTCATCATAACGGCATATTTTTGCGGTTTTAGTGTCTGTAAACACAAAATATTTTTTGATACATCTCTGATTGTTGCTGCTTGATTCGTGGCGTCGTCTCGGTTTGACATATGTGGTAAACCCGAAACGGCTTCAACCTCCTGCGGTCGGTAACACGTTTTATTGTGTGTGTGTAGTATTTATATGTACTAAATTGTGTTTTGAATAAACGTGTACATCTAGATGAGATAAAAAATTCGTTTATTCGAACATACACACGCCCACAACCGGGCGAGCGTGTTGCGATTTTCAATTGACTGGGATACTGTTATGCAAATTGCCGGAATAAATATGTTGCAGCCGATAACAGCTAATATGCTTGATTAAGCATAACAACGAAAGCGAAATAAATGCTTGAGTGCATGCATACTGCCTGTACAGGGTGGTTTCTTTGGTAATTTAAGTAGTTATTAAAAAAAAAACTTTCTTAACTGACTTCGTAATATTATTATTTATTTTTTCATATATCGCTAATAACATTTCCCAACTTTTTCTTACCAAAATACGAACTCGATAGTTATCCTAAAAACTTACTTAACTTACTTAC
This sequence comes from Bactrocera neohumeralis, assembly GCF_024586455.1. NCBI lineage: Eukaryota > Metazoa > Arthropoda > Insecta > Diptera > Tephritidae > Bactrocera > Bactrocera neohumeralis. Next base: position 128,463 of record NW_026092914.1, on the reverse strand, counting down.
TCGTTAAAAATGTCAGTGCCCCAAACTCGTACTCCTTTAGGAGACACTCGCTTCCTTTTCCCTTAACTGGGTTCTCTGTGTCTAAGTTTGCATGAAATATTTATTCTTTCGAATTTAGAATTAAAATATTTAAATTATGAATTTTCCTCGCGGGCAGAAGTATTGCACCACTTTCCGGTTAAGATTCTAACAAAAATTATAAAATAATGAGTAAGAAAGGGCTAAGTTCGGGTGCAAGCGAACATTTTATACTCTTGCATTTTGCAGAAATCAAAGCCAGGGAAATACCTTACGATGTAAAACGTCAACCAAGAGAAAGGAATCCAAGCAATTTTATATATACATATGCTGTATATAACTTATACACTGACCTACATATATATTCGGCATAAGATTTGTTAGAAAAACCAAAATCAAAATAATTTTAAGCATTTTTTGAAAAAAACACGATCTGTAATTTTCATTGAGGTAACTCAAATATTGGCCGATATATGCGGCATAAGGTCACCAGGAAGTTGGAAAATCTTTATATGTATTAGGTAAGTGGAGGCATAGCGAAGTATTGCCCGACTCAAACCATTTTTGATACACAGAATTACTATTGTCAGGAAAGGATTCTGTCTGAATTTCAATTGTATATCTCACACATTGACCGATATTTTCGGTCAAAAGTAAACAATAGATACTCGTAAAAATCGCCGAATGCACTTTATATACTTCAGAAAGACTAGCGTATACTAAACAGTATTGATTATTTTGATGTAACATTTGGCGCAAATGTCACCGACAGTCATGCCAAACTTGAAAAATATATTTTGATGAATGGGTTTTCTCTCGAAATTTAAATCAAAAAGGCCTACTTTTTTTTACTCACATCACTAAGAGAAAGCGGTAAGGCAATTCGCTTTTTGCACGCCTTTTTGAGATCCACAATTCTATATTTCGAAAGGTGTGTGGAATATGTCTTGGAATACATCCAATTAATGAACAAAGGAACAGTAAAATCAACATCATATATTTAGAGCCGCGCCGGTATCCACATAAATTTTACAACTACGCTAGAATAGACATACGACTGTATTGCAACAGGTTCTCTAAAGAATTGGACAGTTTTTATTAAGTACCCAATTTCACCGTGTGATAAATTAATAATAACAAAAACATGACAGTAAAGAAGAAAACAACAAACACGGATAATAACGAAAAGAGTTCAAGCACGAAACCACATTGTCGCTTTGCCCACTTGAATTCGCCAAAAACCGTTTCGGTGCTCGCTCTAACTTTGAAAACTTAGAGTGATTTACATAAGCAGATACATGGAGCGATTTATAGCCAGATGTAGCGCCATACTATAGCATCGCTTCTCGCTTCCACTCTGACCTTAGTCTTAGTTTCATTACTACGTTTCGCTTCATAGACGTGAAATCACATAACTTAAATACACTTTGTAAGTAAAGCTTTAATTCGATAGCGGGATTGGCCTTCGATTTATAAACTGTAAAGAGTGATCCATTTCGGAATTCTCAATTTTTTTAAGAAAAAACACAGAATCTCCAAATTGAAGGGGGAATTTTTATTAGCATGCGAAAGAACATTTTTTGGCATTTATTTTTTGAAGATTACCTTTTTCAAATGTTGGCCGCTTTGCTTCTAAGCTTGAATCGAAGCGGGATTGTCCGCGTAGACATATCCTCATAGGAAAAAGTCTAACGGTGTAATATGACACGATCTTGGTGGCCAATCGACCGGCCTAAAGCGTAAAATTATCTGCTCACCAATGTGTTCTTTCAATGAATACCTTGATTGATGCGATGTGTGGGAAGTGGCGCCGTCTTGTTGAAACCAAATGCCGCTGAGATCAAAAAGTCGGTAATCATGGTGAGTTGTGATAACGTTCTACACCGGCATCATTTTTGAAGAAATATTGACACAAACCATACTAAACCGTTGTTTTTGCTGGATGAAATGGCAGCTGTCTTCAGGTTGATTTTCGTCCCAAATGTGGCACTTTTGCTTGTTGTAGCATTGGGCCTGAATTGGGCCACATCGCTGGACAAAATTTGTCTCAATGCCACTTCCAAGGTCCTGCACAAGCCTTATTTTGTACGCTTTCAATTAAGGATCTCGACGTAAAATGCTTACTATACGTGTGTCCGAGTTGCTCTGAACGGCGCCGAATCAACTCGGTCGAATATTATCCAATAATGATTGTTGAGTTCCAAGACGGGTGATGATATTCCGAATAGTTTGCTCAGTAGGCCGATTATATTGACCGTAAATTGAGCGAAGCGCGCGAGACAAACTATTTCCAGAACGATAATTTTCGCAATAAATTTTAAGGATTTGTTAACGTTGTTCAAGCGTAAGTTTTTCATTGATGAAATGCTAAATAATACTGAACAAACACAACATGACAGCTTGACACGACTCACGCGAGGTCTGCCAAAAAAAGGTTGTTGAAAAAGTCTCTCTATTTGGATCACGCGTTATAATGAGGGAACTAGATTAAATTTTAAACTGTTGTACAGTATCTACCAATAGATAAAATACACAATTTTACATAAATGCTTCAAAATCCAAAAAATCATGTTCTTGAGGTGTCTTTCATGTATGAAGTAGGTAAACCGAAATCTCAATGTGCCTGAACGTCTAATCAGTGGCCTTAAAGTCGGTGTTGAATCATGATTCGAAGTTTACAGCGATGTTAACAAACTTATTTAGAATTTATTGGTTGGACTTAAACCCTAAGGTCGTGGGGTTGACGTGAAGTAAACCAACCAAAACTTTTTGGCTGCCTGATTTCGCATGAATTTCCTTGCTTTATTTTCTGTGGTCAAGGACATATGCTAATAAACCACAACTGATTGAAAACCCTTAAGTGGGACCTCGCTGAATATAAAAACTGGGTGGTAGAAAGGGGCATAATACACCTACTCAAAAATGTGAGATGAAGCAGGGTGAAAATATAAAGTAAAATTATACGCGAGCTCTAAGAATAAAAAAATCTATTTCCGTGTAATAAATATACGCCAGAGCACGCTAATTAAACAATTTATAGAATAATTTTATTTCATGAAAATTTAATTATTAACAAGGAAACCAATTCAATGTGACCAACCTAATCAAAGCGGGGAAAAGTGATGTCAATCGAAGTGAATGTGTGTGTTTGTGAAGATAAAACTAAAGGGTGTGTATTGACATCTGTTGACATGAACCGCAGTTAATCGGGTTTTCCGCGAGCATACATTTCTCGGTTGGTGGGTAACTGTGTCGCCGCCAGAAAAAGTTGCAATTGCGCTTGTGAGATCGGTGCAATCAGTGCAAGGCATTGCAAACACAGCGCCAAACAAATTAATGCAACGGAACGTAGTAATTATTATAGCAAATCGAAAATGGCGGTTACCACTAAGCGACACACCTTCCTCGCCATTCCACCACTCGCCGCTCTGTTCGTTCCTCTATCGGAGCACAACTCGTTTTCAAATGCCAGCGAACACGCAACAAATCAGCAGACCAAGTTAACAACGGAAAAGAAAAACAACAACAAAAACAAACAATTAAGCTTCAACTGTGACCGTTTAAATGTGGCAACAACAATGCGGTGGCGATGGGAAATAAAATTAAAATGCAAACAAAGTGGCGGGTGGCGGCCAAGAAATGAAACTGTGAGAGTAAGTTGCACACGCATACACTAAGCAAAAACGGGAAATGCGCGGTTGATGAAATCGGCGAAGCAAACAACCGCAAAAGACATTATTACAAGTTGTTGGTGTTGCAGTATTTGCAGCGCCACAGCTGGCTTCTAATGGACGAAATGCACGCCAAATAGAAATTTACAAGATCAACAAAGAACCTTGTTTTATCCGCTTTCCTGTGTCGCGCTGCATTTATATTTTAACAACAAAGTTGCAATTTGAGGTTAGAGAGGATGAAAGTTAGTATTTGCTAGGCAATAAACATTTAAACCCCAAACAAATACAAATAGATGGTATTAAATTGTAACTTGCTTTTCATAGTTCCAGTTTCGTAAAAACACATACTACTTTAATAAAAAGCCACTGTTTAAGCAAGCTTAATTTCAAGTTAAATGATCTAAATCAGTTTTCTTCTACTTAAAATGTTCTCTGCTGACTGACGTAGCGGCGGCCAACATGTGAAAGAGATAATCTTCAAAAAATATATGCCAAAGAATGTTCATCCGAACGATAATAAACATTCTCCATTAAAATTGAAGTATGTGTGTTTTTTCTTTAAAAAGTAGGGCACTTCGAAATGAATCATTCTTTACTTTTGCCATGGCTTTATTCGAAATTACAAACATTTTTTATACTCAGAAATCGGCAGGGTGGCATTGAGCGTCCAAACTTTAAAAAAGATTTTCCTTATTAGATTGGTGCAATCATTTTTGTTTTCGTGAAAAGCGTGTAACCCATATGTCGAACAATTTGTTTACAATGCGTAGAATTCGTCTCGCGAAACTTTTTCTTCTTATATAGCCGGGTTAGGAACATTGAGTCAGTCGTTCTTCCTTTTCGCTGTCCACCTGATCTTTCCAGCGGGGTGAAGGTATTTATATTCCTTTGCTTTCCCCGGCGAATACTGAATCGAGTACTCCCCGTGCTGGAGTGTCTTCATTCATTCGGACGACACGACCTAGCCAGCGTAGCTGCTGACTCTTAATAGCTGAGCTATGTCAATGACGTCGTATATCTCGTAGAACTGATCGTTCTATGGACCGCGGTATTCGCCGTTGCCAATGCGCAAAGGACCATAAATCTTTCGCAGAAATCCTTCTCGAAAACGCGTAACGCCGTTTCATCAGATGCTGTTATCGTCCATGCCTCTTGAATTTGCTCCTTGTTCGTCGAGAGATTACTTTATTTTTCAATTGCCTACTCAGTCCGAAACAGCAGCTGTTGGCAAGAGTTATTCTGCGTTGGATTTCGAGGATGACGTTGTTGTTGATGTTAATGTTGGTTCCAATATAAACAAAATTATCTACAACGACTGATTGTTTGATGACAAGAAGATATCTCGTCTTGCCCTAATTCACTTCCAGACCCATTTGCTTCGCTTCCTTATCCAGTCTGGAGAAATCAGAACCAACGGCGCGGATGTTGAGGCCAACGTCTCTATTTAGCTTTGGAACTCATATTATTTTCATCAGCAGTAAATTGAAGAAGTCTCACGATAGGAAGTCATCTTGCCTGAATCCTCGTTTGGTATCAAACGGCTCGGAGAGGTCCTTCCCGATCCTAACGGAGATTTTGGTGTTGCTCAACGTCAGACAGTCAATTCTGCATTCGCGGCATAAAGGCAGCTCAAAATCTTTCACACAATTCGGTAGTTAGCGCAGACTGTGGGGTCTCCTGTTTTGTGGATTGGGCAGAGCACACTTGAAGTCCAATCGTTAGGCATGTTTTCGTTCGACCATATTTTACAAAGAAGCTGATACATGCACCTTATCAGTTCTTCGCCGCCGTGTTTGCATAGCTCGGCCGGCAATCCATCGGCCCCGCCGCTTTGTTGTTCTTCAGGCGTTTAATTGCTATTCGAACTTCTCATGGTCGGCCAATGTAACGTCTGCTCCATCGTCATCGATGGGGGAATCGGGTTCACCAATTCTTGATGTTATGCCTTCACTGGCATTTACCAGGCTGGAGAAGTGTTCCCTCCATATGTGTACCGATTACATTTACTTAACTTGATTAAGGTTATCAATCGAAATTTGATGTGAATAGCAATATTATATGTAGCAACTTAACAACTGAAGGAGCAGCACCGCGTTCATTCCTGAAACTTTTTGATCAAATGATGTAATATTTATGAGAACACATTCATATGCTTTTTCTTTCGAATTTTTTTTCTATCGCTTATAATATGGCATGTCAATTGTAAAGTCTTCGGCCTACCACAGTTTATTCAACATAATTCCCTTCAAAATTGGTATAATGATTTTAGCGACCCTCAACTTTTCAATACCATTTTAGTAGTACAGTTTGTACTTAGCTTCAAAATAGATTTCAGTTTCGGCTATCATTTCTTCATACTACGAAAGATTCATCCCAGAGAGCATTATTTGAGATCTGAGAACAGGGGATAGTCGCTGGGTGCTAGATCTGGTGAATACTGTGGATGCGGAATCCATTCGAAGCGTAATTCATAGATTTTTGATATCCTTTTCACTGACTCTTGACGTGGTACTTTATCTGGGTAAAACAACACACTCTTTTTCTTCAAATGCGCTCATCTTGCGCCGATTTCGCCTCTCAAAAAGTGCAATATATGTGTTAGTCGCTGTAGATGGTTCATCTTTTTTAAAAGTAGTCAAAAAAATTAATCCATGCACATCTCAGACTATAGACGTCATATCCTAGTCAGCCGACTGTTTCCAGTCCTCTTCGAATGGCTTACGATTGGCCTTCACCTTGGCTTTACAACGCTTGAGCATCTTCAAAAACTTTTCTGAATCATCAATTAGTCGCTGTTTTTGGTTAAAAATGGGCTCGCGAGACATCCAATTTGCACAAAGCTTTCCCATACCCAATATTCGTAAATGATATGTATTGCACGTTAAGTTTATACCTTCACCTTCTAAACTTAACATACCAATGATGGCTGATTTTTCTGGGGCGGGGTTCGGAAACTCACATTAAGTCAAGTTTTTGCTTCAACTCTTGGAAAATCTCATTTTTATTAAAAGTGAATTTAATTTTTTTGACCTTATATGGTGAGTGGCTACCAACAACCACAAATGCAAAATATTTGGGGCTTACAGTTGATAAGAGGAAACCAAAAGAACCCAGCTCTAATTAAAGTTTACGCAGCTGCACTACATCTTAAGAGTTAAGATTCCACCTCCGTCTGAAGAACAAGCTACTCATGTATAAGGCAAGCTTTTCAAAATAAAATTCTTCGCGCTCTAGTGGTATGCGTTTTGTATTGGAAATGAAGTCCTCCATCCAAACATAAAAATGGCTACTGTAAAGGAATCTATAGACAAATTTAGTGGTCGTTATCTCGCTCTATTGGAGAACTACGACAACTTTTTACTTACCATCGTATACGAGTATGCTCTAATAATAAAAAATAAAAATAAAATAGTTTATTTTCTGCTTAAATGGAGCACAATATTTTCAGCTCCATTGTCTAAATGCATACGTATGTGTAATGTGTCATGCAGATTGGTGAATTCAAAACCAAAGTTAAACGCCTATTAACTACAACAAAGGCTACAAAAATAGATCCTCACTTTCGAACCAAATTTGTAACAATCTCAGCACACATACATTGACAACGGCGCACATCTGAATGTAACAGATAACACAAAATCAAATGTTTGGGCGGTGTGCTAGCACCAACGCTCGCACTGATAAAATATAAAAAAGCCAATTCTAGGAATCTTTGTGCGTCACCATGCACACATGTTTCGGCACAGCAGCTATGTGGGCTGCCGCTGACTGACTAACTGACTACTTGGCTTACAGAAGATTGTGTTAGCGCTACCTATTTACACCCAGCACCTTCCATGCTTGCATGTGTGCAGGTATTTTCACATGGATCATGTGTGCTCACGCACTTGTTGCCTACCGTTGTCAGCGCTGACTCCTCCAGCAGCCGCCTTTGTGTAATTTTGCATTTGCTCCGGTATTTTTTGTATATTTTATTTCTCTTTTCTTGTCATTGACAGTGACAAATTTTGCTTGACAGCGAGTGAGCGACACTTTTAGCCACAATTAACACACTATCACATGATATATGTATATACTATATATGTGATATGCTTTTCCACAGATTTGGTAATAAAACACATTTTTTCGTCGTTTTCTTCGATTTTAATATTACATTATGTAAATGTTTTAAGTTTTTTGAGTTCTGAAAGAGTTGCGCGTTGTTTCAAGGTATTTTTTGAAGCTCAAAGGCTTTAAATTTAAACATTTGTTTAAAAGTAATGCGAACAAGGTGATGTGCAATGAGTGGATAGGTTCGGATAAAATATTTGGTATATAGCGTTTATCTAACACCAATATCTTAATAATGAAATTGTTGCAGTAACTTATCAAAAATATCTTAAATTAAATATATCTTACTTCATTCAAGTAGAAAATTTATCTTGCTAACTGAACAATCGCTCTAGATTTGATGCTCTATTAATCTAGTATATATAAACTACCATATAGTAGTGTAGCAGGCTCCTGAGTTGGCAGTCCTTACTGTAAACAAGTTCTGGTAGAGTCTTCTTCGACATAAAAGTCTTAGTGTAAAAGGGTAGTGAAAAGACAGCCCGAAAGGTTGACGTAGCACCCAACAGATTGGCGTACTTTCCCCACTGTTTTGTATCTTGGTGGTTAACGAAATTAAAGAACTCGGGAAACGAGGTTGGTGTCAGCCCGCGCTGACGACGTTATCCTTATGGTTAAAGGAAAGTTTTTAACTATAGCCTAGAAATTAACTAAAAAGTACCTCAGCGTGGTATCCAGCTGGGCAAATAGAAGCGGCTTAGCCATCAATCTAACACTCGCTAAGAAACCTGAACATTTACAAAAAGCGGCTCTCATCTACATCTGCGGTGCCCTGCCAACTACACAAAAAGTGGCACTTAAGGCTATTCTATACATATCATCTGTGGATACTGCTGGCGGGTGCATAGCTATGAAGGTCGCTCTAAGAAACAGATAAGATGAGTTCCTGAAAAACTAGACCACTAAGACCACTGTGTAATAGAGGCTACTCTTGATGGCTGTTTCTCCACTCACATACCAACGACAGAGAGAAGTCGCCGCCAGGTTTTTCGCTGTTGGGTCGAAGCCAGCAAACGGACTACTGTAGTATTTTTCAGGCAAAAGTGCCCGCTGTTAAAATAAACTGTGCGCTCAATATTATGTTAGTCAAATAGTGTCAAACCTTACTAGATATAACATCAAACGACTTCGTTATCAGACTCGTTTGTGTACCTAGTTTAGATTGGATAAGTAATGAGGTTTGCAGCTCGATCTAGGATCTATTGTGCCCTATCCTAAGTCATAACATCTCAACTAGCCCCAGAAAATTGATAAATTCCAATATACTACTAGGTGCTATTGAGGCGATGTGATTCCTATTTGGAAATATAGATCCAAGTTCCTTCACCCTGCTTATATAGACTGCTGTGCAGTCAATTAGCAGGTGTTTTGTGTTTCAAATCCCAAGTCGCAGAACCGACAATTCGCATAAGAAGTTAGACCCATGTTAAATAACGGTTTCTTGAGCTTACAATGGCCAGCGTAGAAGGCGAATGAGTTTTCCCTTGGGAGATTGATTACATATATATACCTTTAAGGTTAAAATGACTGATTAACAACCTGGCATTGCACATGTCTAGGATTTGTTGCCAATTCTTCTCCCTACCCATTGCTTTTTCATTGTGGAGCAGCTCATCAACCGAAATGAAAGGTTATAGTTCTACTATGTTGGTGGAATTATATAGCTAGAGCCCTACTTACACTGGAATGGTAACGAGTTAGATCCCCGTTGTCAGCTTGCGTTCTTGCACTGACCTCCCGTACCGTTAGCAGGCGTTGGTTGATGACTAGCCTCTGCGCGACTGCAAAATCTTTCTGTCCTAGATTAGAACTTCGGAAATCTACCGATCTTGGCCTTTGCACAGTTGATCTTGACATAACCTTAAGAGTTCTTACTGGACATTGTTCAAAAAGCATTCTTTCGTTGGGGCACAAACCGTCAAAGTTATTTTGAAGAAAGTGAATTGAAAACACTCTTTCTACACAGACACACCTTTTCCTCTTTCACAACAGACATATCTTGTCAAAAACCTAAACTCATTCATGCGTGTGTTTATTCACGGTTATAATGGTCGCGGGTATTGCAGACCACAGGTAAAAAGAAACGACTTTGGAGTGCGAATAATAAAAATTGCAAGCACAACAATAACGGTAAATTTGAAGTAAAACAATAACAGTAAATTGCAATATGCTGGCAGCTCCCGCCGGGACTTGAGGCCAGCATGTTATGCATATGTTTCATATGTATGAGTGGTTTGTACATATACTATATAGTACATATGTACTATGTATGTAAGTGGTCTTAGTAAACGATTAACCGCCAGCCGCTGACCACAGAGTTGTATGCGGCTTGATTGCATTTACCATTTATTATACATAACACGAACATAAATGCATGTTTCCTTGTGCTTCAATTTAAAGGGTGCACCGATTTGAATGTTAACAGATTTTTGGTTTTGAAAAACTTTACAAAGGACTCTCCTGATCTAGACGTTCGCTTGAAGAGTGAAAGACATACAATTAATTTCCTATGTTGTACTTATCACATCTTGCTTGTTATCGAAGCGGAAGGCTAGAGATCTGAAGTTCTGGCGATGGTCACCTTTCAGCTTGACTTTCGAAGTCGAATCCTTTGAACATATTATAAATTTGAGTATACTGAGTTAATCTGAGCATTGCTATCAGCAACTTTTTTGTTCATGTTAGAACTGCCAAAGCTTTTATGCTCTATTTTGGTGTCGCAATATATCGCAGATCTTATTCAAGAATTTCTATTTAAAACCAGCAAATCACCTTTATAAATATAATTAAATTACTGAGCCTATATGAACTTGGACTACCGTGTAGAAACCTTTTTGTCAAAGCACCTTCTAAAGCAGATGATTCGATTATCTTCAAACCTCTGCGTTCACCAGAGACTAATGAATAGTAAATAACCCAAGCAACAGGTTTCCAAGTCTACTTAGCTTAGTCCTCTATGTATGTAACTTTGTTGATAAAAACCATAAAATATTTCATATTATTAGCTTCAGTTATTCCACAAGTATTCGAAAACTCTAGTGTTGTGGTTTTGTAATTACTTCAACAGTTTATGATTAGAATACAACTGTACTCCTTTCTATTTTGAAACTTCGCCACAATGAAACCTCACTACAAGAACTAAAATAATTATACACGCTAGTAATAGGCTTTTTTCGCTTATCTTGTAGCCTACATAACACAATATATATCTGCTGTCTATAATCTGCGAGTCTTTCTATAAGACACCTTGTATAAAGAGTATTTTCAATGTATCTTAGTATTAAAATCTCAGCCAGGATCCGTATAAGATTTCAATTTACAATACTCGCTTGTCCACAGTCAGCTGCTTGACATCATCAGCGTTCGCTTTAATTCAGCTATACAAGATGCGTTCCAAAGTAAACAGGACTTTTAGAAGAACAAATGGTTTTTTCGGCAAAATCAATTAATTTTATTCAAAATAGTCTCCTTCTGCTTCAATACAGCTTTTTGCACGGTCCAAAAGCATGTCGAGAGTTTTTTTTTTTATTTTTATTTTTTTGTCGATTGCTGTTTTGTTTCGGGCTCATCTCATGATTCGTCAGTCACCTATGACGATCTTATGAACGTCTTTTGAAGCACCCGGATCGTATTTTTTCAGCATTTCTTTACACCAATCCACACGAGCCTTTTTTGAGCGATTGTCAAATTGTCAAAACAAACCTTTTTTACGCCCAGGTGTTCATGCAATATCGAATGTATGCTGGTGGGAGAAATGCATAGGCATGCCTCTATCTGAAATGATTTTCTGGCACAACTGCTGTTTTTGGACGACCTTCACGGAATTCGTCTTTGAGCGAGCGTCGGCCACGATTGAATTCGTTGTACCAGTTTTTCACAGTGCTATAGGATGGTGCTTCATAGCCATACAAAGATTTTAGTTCATCGAAGCACTCTTGTCGTGATAATCCTCGTCGAAAGTTGTGAAAAATGATCGCACGAAAATGTTCACGAGTTAATTCCATTTTTTGGCCGAGATGAATTTTTTAATTCTCTGTAAATAAAACAATTCACGATTAAATGACAAAATGTTCTGAGTGATGTTATGGTAAAAAATGTCAAACTTTCCAGATTGCACCTGGCAACACTTAGTGTTGCCCTAGGCCAGAATATATATAGCAGCCCTCGTATTAGGTGCATACGGGGAGCGGTTGATGGTTTATATGTGATTTTTGGTGAAATAATCGGTCACAAGCGTCCTTCGAATGTTGGATTCGGAGCAATTTTTGGTCGCTAGATAATTTGTGCGGAACAAACCGTGCACACACCTTTCGTAAGCCCAAATGTTCGGTCAAAATGCGATAAATCGAAGTATTGGAGATGTTCAATTCCATTTCCATTAATTTCAATGATGATTTCGGCTGATTTTTATGAATTCACGCACAATTTCGATGAAATTTCCGGTGATCACGGATTTTGATTGGCCCACATGTTGATCGTTATTTATGTCCTCACGACCACTTTGAAAACGTTGAAACCACTCGTGCACTCTGCTCGGGATAGGCAATCATCGCCATAAACTTGTTTCATCAATTGAAACGTTTCGGTAAAAATTTTACCAATTTTAAAACAAAATTTAATGTTGGTTCTTTCAAACATACTCACATTAGTTCAAACATACTCACACTTAAAACGCAATAACTCCACTTCCAATTCATGAAATGTCATGAAATCTAACGCTCATAGCAGATTCTATCGCACTAGACATATAGATGGCGCCACTAGGGGGCACTAAATTTAAAAAGTGCTGTTTACTTTGGAACACGTCATGTGTAACGAGTTTTTCAATAGCGACGCTACAAAAGTAGACTGACAAGGACAGCAAACGACAGTCGCTCATACGTCGTTCTTAATTTTGCGAAGAGATCTTAGCCTACATCCGTAGGAGATCAAATTGACGCAAGAACTGAAGCTTGAGGCTTATTTATGGCTGAATGGCTTTGTCAATACAAAATATGCGTCATTGGTTGAGCAACCCATACACTGTTGCATCCCGAAAAAATACGGTTTTGTTTGGTTTATGGGGTCTTCTTCCATGGTGATCAAGACCGCCACGTTACTTTGAATAGGAATCGCTAGCGCTCAATGATAACCGAATATTTTAGGCCGGATTGGAGGATATGGACTTGGATAATATGTGGTTCTAACAGGACGGCGCCTAAGGCGCCTAATACAACTAACGTCACAATCGAGTTTTTGAAACCCAAGTTTGGTGAACTTGTTGTCTCACGAAATGGCACATACAATTTTTTTAACCTCTGTAGCGCTTTTGGTGAAAATCCCGTTACCTTTCAAGCCCTCGTAAGGAAGATTTTTTTAGACAGAGTTTGCCGTTAAGTTTTAAAGTAAATCGGGTGACTGAATTTCACCCGCGAGGACTAATGTTCGACCACTTTTTGCAGAATTTGAGGCCGTTTCTCAGCCATATCTGCGTAGACAAGTTTCCTTCAATAAATTGATTGTTTTGTTGCCTGTAGGGCGTGTAGCGCCATCTTGTTGGTTCCAAATGTCATCTACATATACATGCGATCATGCTCACAGAACCGGTGGTAGTACTGAATGTGCTTGAAGCCTTTTCAAGTTTCAGGAGCTTTTGAAAAGATGGCAGCTATTGCACCTGAACAAAAAAAATATTTCGTAATGATTCTCGCTTTAATCGAGAAATTAGTTAGTTAAAGAACAGAATGTAACACCCTGTATGAGTTTGGTATTTAAAGCGATTTTGTCATGTTACAGGTAACACGTGGGTCAAGCACGCAACGACATTTGCACATAAAGGTAAGTAGTTACATGTTGCACCAATGCAATCTGCCACAAAGCAAATCAAGTTTTTAATCCTCAACTCTCCACGGTGCCGAGCCGTCATCAAAGTTAATGGCGCGGCGGTTATACCGACATAACGGTGTGCATGCGGCAAATTTGCAATATATTTTCGGCACAAATTGCCGCTTACAAACGATCGCTTTGCGTGTAGCAAGCAAAGAATGTGTCCTTGCTTATTTTCATATACATATATATTTATGTGTGTGTAGGTGAGTGAGTGTTTTTGCGGTTACTTGACAGCGGCGGCGATGGCGCGACCCGCACAGCTTTCAACTGTAAAATGGCCGTTATCATGTTACGCAAATAAATAAAAGTCCGCATGCAGACAATGGTGTAACGGCATAAAGCGCAGACAGTGGCAAATACGGATGCACACACACTCACTTTTTTTCAATTGGGTTACAATCCCAGTGTTGCCACCAATTGGCGACGTTGCATGTGCATTGTTGCATGCGCCACTCGCTATGCTATTTGACCGTCATATACCGGCCGCAACTTTTAATCTGCATTGTTGTTGTCGCATTTCGGGTTTTGTTGTCCTTACATCGACCAGCTTGTGGGCTTTCTGTAAAACCAGATAACGGTACTAACATAATTTGTAAATTTCGTTCCACTCGCTACTACTCTCATCTTATCTTTCTCTTAAAACCAATAGTTTTGAGTTCGCTGACTGTACGCTCAAGAAGAGTGAATCGAGTGTCTACATGTTTAAACTGGTTTGCAAGAAACTCTAAGTGTAGCTTATTAGAACTGGTACTACAGTCTCAATCATCTTAAGGTATTTCCCTGGTTTTGAGTTTTGCAAGTTGCAAGAGTATAAAATGTTCGGTTGCATTCGATCTTAGCCCTTTCTTACTTGTTTTTTTAAGACATTTTTTGCAGTTCTGCCAACATTGTACAGTTGGAATCAAACATATGTAAAAAAAATTGTCTGAAGAAAAATATATAGAAGCTTACTATCATGAGGCTCCATAAGCTAAACAATAAAATATTCATATGAAATGTAAAAGCGTAATAGCATTGACAGACGGCAGCGTTAAACCAGATTAATTGCATTTTTCGGGATTAATTCAGGAGTTACCACAGCTAACTCCGTTGCTGAATCCAAAAATAACTCTCAAAATTTTAGGGAGTTTGTGAGATTTTCGTTGGCAACATTGTTAAAAATGGCCAATTTTCATCTATTGTGAATGAAATACAAGCAACCCTGACAGCTGTTTATCACATTCTCAATATAATATCAGTAAAACTTCTATGTTATGATGCAGTTTTAAAAATAATGTGTTGATATGTTTTTGTAATAAAAAATGGTTTGGTAAAAATTGGTCGGCTAACAACCGTAATGTTTATCTTCTATCAATTTCCATTGAAAATATTATAAAAAGGACAATGAGCTGTTTATGAGAGTTTCAAACTCGCATAGCTGCCGTCTGTCACCTACAAATTTGGATCTGATTAAGTGCGCAGTTAATCCGGATTAACGCTGCCGTCTGTCAAGGCTATAACACAAAAATTATTAAACTTTAATTATGGCTCCTATCCACCAGCAGTACTGAGCGAGAATGCGCTCGCTTTTCGGCTAAATAAAATTTCGCGCGAGTGAGAGTGTTTTGGAAGCTTCCAAAATTGTCAATTCAATTAAAATTTTGACTCTACTCCATCTTTGCACACGTTGTATTTATACCGGTTACTTTTTCGTGCACAACAATCGTTTTACGTTTGCTTCCTTGTTTTTGTTGTCTTTTTTGTTGTAAGTTCTCGTTTTTTAATTGAAGCTGTGGCTTTGTATTTTTAACATGTCAGCAACAATGTGTCAGCTGGGATGCTACAATTACCAGCGTTGCAACACCGAAAAGCATGCTTCGCCAGGCAATGTGCAAGTGCGAAACAAAGCGACAGAATGCATCTGCTGTTGTTGGTGGTTTTGTATGCTGGAAAGGGATTTTTTCAATCTACCAGCTATTACAAGCATTAAAGTCATTCTGTTCTTTTTTGTTTAATAGAAAAAATCAATAATTGGTTTTGCTTGTGCGATGGTGCATTACAATCGTGTAAAATCCATGAATTATTCTTCCACAATTCCCGACATTTACGACGGATGTTCTCACGCAAACGCCTCAATGGGGCCAAATAGAACTTATGCACCAAACCACTAATAACGAAAAAACAAGGAGCATTACGTTGATTTTTGAGAGGTTTTCGCATGTTTTTTTTTATTTCTGCTCATTTTTTCTTCCCCATTCTGATAAATGTTGACTTGTTTCCATGTCGAACTCATAAACCCATGTGTCATCGGCAGTTATAATGCTCTCCATGAATGTGGAATCGGAATTCGCACCATCAAGCATGTCCAAAGAGACCTGTTTGCGGTGCTCATTTTGGAAAACATTCAGCTTTATCGGGACGAGTCGAGCAATAAAGCGTTTCATACGCAAAATATTTACCAAAATCATTCGAATGGACTCGAAAAAGATGTCGAACTCTCTTGCAATTTTCTTGATGATTTTCAAGCACCATATTTTTCACTTTTATAATACATTTTTTTTAAATATCATTTACACGTGGAATTTAGTTACAATTTCCGAGTGTTTACAAGCAACTGGTATTAATGCTATAGTTTCGCCTAATCAATTTAGACGAAAAAATAACGTTTATACCAATTAAGACTCAGATATAGAATAGAGACTCTCAAAATTAGGGTTAATATAAGTAACAATATACTCAAAGCTATTAAATTTATGAACTTGATTAAGAAATATTTTAAAAACGTTCGCAAACTTTCTCTAATAACACATACTCATCCTAAGCAAATAAGTGGGCCGTCAGTATATCGGTCACTGAGCTTGAATACGGATTCCAGCAATTTCTTTTCATTAATTTAACAACATAACTTTGTTTGAGTGGAAAAGTAATGAATCGAAGACGACTAATTTTTGAAAAGCTTTCACTTAATCTATACATTGTCACTTAAAACGCAAAATAACGTAACATCACTTTTCATAAGTTTACAGACGTAGGAAAAACGATATAATAGAAACTACTCATATTGAAACAAAATCTGAGTTTTGATTATAAAATGGTTATATATTGGTTATAATATCTGAGAAGGATTTTCAATTTTGTTAATGATACGCCATTTTGCAATTTAGGTGAAGATAAGTAATGCTGTGTATCCATTCATCGCAAACATTGTCATATCCTATCTCAATCAATTTTGATTACACAAACTTTACAAAATATTTCATGCAGACGATCTGAAGAAATATATCTGAATCTTTAAGAGGGCATTTAATGAAAGACTCGACAGTATTGCAAACAATGAACAAACATTACTGAATCTAGAATTAGATAGATAGATTCATCGGTCTTGTTGGGAATGGCACCTACCATTCGAAGAATCGATGGTTTAATGCAGCCCAAGCCGCTTCCAACAGACTATTGGGATTTGGAATTGTTTGTCGAGGTACGAAAAACAAATTATCAGCAACGAACCCAATAATCACCTGAAATTTATTGAATTTTAAATGACTAACACTTCAGTCCACGCAGCTCGCAGTCTATTCACAGTTGAATACTCACCTAAGTTCTGCAGCGAAAATATGTCCAGTCTGTCTGGCACAAATATTTACCGTAAACAGCTGGCCAATTGATTATCTGTGTGCCAAAGCATAAGGTACTCGTACACCTAACTCTTTTCTATTACATACATATTCAACACTGCTTCATTGCAAGCTTCGCCGAGCTTTTGCTGCAAACGAACGCAGGCGAGAAGAAATGCAAAATTGATGATCACTTAAAGTTTCTCAAACAGTTGGGCAGCTGTTGAACGCTGTGCAAGTAGACACCACATCCATCGAGACACTATGTATGTAGTGCATTTGAAAGCATTTTATAAAATTGTTGTTGTTGATGGAAATTGCTGCAAAGCCACAATTGGCGTGTCAGGTCAGCAACAGCGACAAGCGCTTGCAGTCCAAACGAAAGTTTCAAAGTCCACTCCTACATCGATCAGCGCAACAACCAACGCCGGCAACATAGCGGCAACTTTGTGGCAACAACTTTACGACGCCACGCTGAATGGACTTACCGTGGCCGCTACAACTCGTCGTTGGAGAAGATTGGCGTTGTTAGTAACTTTGTACGTTTGCTGTATAGTTGATGGAATTTAATGCCATCAAAAAATTGACGTACATATTTTGTAGATGTTTTCTAACAAGTCGATTGAAAAGTCCCCGGCCTTTCATAGTAAACATATTTATTTTGGCAAAATGTGTTTTGTTTTTATTCAACATAGTTCCTTTCAAGGGTGGTACACAGATTAAAATGACTTTCCGACTTTTCGAAACCACTTGTAGTACGATCTGTGAACTACTTCAAAATAAACCTCAGTTTCGGCGATCTTCTCATCATTCGACGAAAATTTTTTAAGAGTGAGCATTCTTCTGAGATCTGAGAAGAGAAAGTAGTCGCTAGGGGCCAGATCTGAAGAATACGGTGGATCCGGAAGCAATTCGGAACCCAATTCATGGATTTTTGCAATCGGTTTCACTGACTTGTGGCATTGTCTTGGCGAAACAATACTATTTTTTTGAACCGCGGGCATCTTGCGCCGAAATTTCCCTCCCAAGGGTCCAAGAACGCTATGTAATAGTCGTTGTTTATGGTACTTCTGTTTCAAGGTAATCAAAAAAATTATAACTTACACATTGTGAAATACAGACGCCATAAATTTGCCAGTCGACTGTTGCGTTTTTTCACGCTTTGGAGCGGGTTCGTTGTTGTGCAGTCCACTCGCATGACTGTTGTTGGACTGCGAAGTGTAATAATGGAGCCAAATTCTCAGGTTTATTACGCTTGAACATTTCCAAATACTGTTCCCAATCATAAACTCGTCGTTGTTTTTGCTCAAAAGTTATGTCGCGCGGTACTCACTTTGCTCTCTCAAACACAAATACTAATAAGGTGACATTGTATTTATTTTGAAAAATCTTTATTTATTCTTCCAAATCAATTTCATACCCTTCAAAGTAATCCCTCCCGATGCAATGCACTTTTACCAACAGATTTTCCAATCTTCGAAACACTGGTTGTAGTCACTTTCCCGGATGGCCTTCAGTTCCGTCTTCGCTGCGGCTTGGTATAAAAACGGTGTCCCCAGAGCGGTCTTTTGAGCTTGGTGAACAGCCAGAAGTCGCATGGCGCCAGATCAGGTGAATACGGTGGTTGCGGAACGATATGGGTTGAGTTTTTGGCGAAATGATCACGAATTACGAGGGCAGTATGGGATGGTGCGTTATCGTGGTGTAAAAACCAAGAATTGTCTTTCCACAATTCCGGCCTTTTTAGGCGGATAGCGTTACGCAAACAACGCATAACGTTCAAATAATATTCCTTGTTGACTGTTTGACGGGTTGGAAGGAATTCATAATGCACAACACCACGATAATCGAAGAAAACAGTCAACATGACCTTGATTTTTGAGCGACTTTGGCGCGATTTTTTTGGTCTCGGCTCTCTTTTGGCACGATATTCGCTCGACTGATCGGTTGTTTCGGAGTCGTAAGCATAGATCCAAGTCTTATCGCCGGTTATAATGCGTTTCATGACACTCTGGTAGTCGGAAAACATAGTTTCACACACTTCAACGCGACGCCTTTTTTCCAAAAAATTCAATGTTTTCGGTATTGGCTGAGCCTTTCGATATGCCAACTTCATCAGCAAGGTCTCTAATTGTTAAACGACGGTTTTTCAACACCAAATCTTTGATTTGTTGAACGTGAGCTTCGTCGGTTGAGGTTGATGGTCGCCCTGAACGCTCTTCGTCTTCGACACGTTCACGGCCGGCTTGGAACTCACTATACCACTTGTAAACATTTTTTTAGACATAGCCTCATCACCAAAGGCTTTCTGCTCCATTCTCAACGTATCCGCAGTAGAAAATTGATTCCGTAAACAAAATTTAATGCAAATTCTTTGCTCAACAAATTTCGACATCGCAAAAAACGAAAAACTCACTTTTAGCAGCTCACAAAACGACACGTATCTCAAACACCAATGAATATTTTGACATGAAATTTGACATAAATGTAACTGACAGTACTACCAACCTAAAAAAAAAATAATTCTCCAAATCCTTCGACGCGCGCAGTTTAAATTCAAATGTCACCTTATTTTTTGGGCACAGTGGTACATTCAGTTGATATCTTTAGAGTGCCTGCTTTCTTGAGCCTTTTCAATTTTCGGTCATACAAAATTATTTTGTGGACTTTTTTGATGTTTTCGTCGATAACAACATTTATTGAGCGTCCATTGCGTTCACCGTCTTCAGTGCTCATTTCACCGCCTCTAAACCATACGCGATACAGAATTAGTATTTTCGAACTCGTAAAAAAAAATATTACCCAGTTTTTCAGTGCACAGCGAACATTTTCATTGAAAAATAAAATGCATGTCCAGTCCACGTCAAACGAACGACTTATCAAATTTTCAAATGCTAATTACATATTGACGGCTGGTGAAACTTTAAAGCTCGGCAAACGGTTAAATATTCAAATTTTCGGCCTTGTTTCGGGGAAAATTTTCGAATACATTGCTCTCTAACGAAATCTTTTCACTCAAAGCGACCAAAAAGGCTCCAACCAAATGTCGCCGATATCACGAACTGCAATTTCAGGCATCAAATAATCGTCTATCATGACGCGATAACACTCACTCTGGCATCATTTTTTAAGAAATATGAACCCATAAACCCAAACTGTTGTTTTTTCTGGTTAAATTGTCTTCTTTGGCTTAATTTTCCCCGTAAGTGTAAATACGAATTAGTATATATAAGTATATTTGTCTGTATGTTATTGACAGTATTTGTGCACTGACTTTGTATACGCAGCAGTTTAAAGTCGGCAACTCCCTCATTGCCCCGTCAATCAACTCAATAACGGCTTTTGTATTAAATACACATGTGTATGTGTGCTTACGGGTGCCTCTGTTTAATGCCTACCCATTTCGGTGTTATTCACTGTCTGAAGTGGCTGCCAGTTGCCAATGTAACAAGCTAAAACATTAGTTGCCAACAGTCTTAAGCAAACACTTAAGTACTTAAATCATTTTCAATGATTGCGTCGACATTCTGCGGCATACATACATACACGCAAGTGGCACGAGCTAGGGCAATGACTGCTGCCACCAATTTGTGAATGGCATACCGTAACTGAAATGTAATTACCGAAAATATTTGAGCAAATTATCGAAACAAGTGCGAGAGAGCATTGAAGTGGCAAAACTTAGCAGCACTGATTTGTATGCGTATGTGGATACTTCGAGGTATTACGCCTAGTGGCACGCAACAGTGTGTGAAATAAGTACCTAACCTTATTATTCTTCTTCTTTACTGGCGTAGACACCGCTTACGCGATTATAGCCGAGTTAACAAGAGCGCTAGGCGTTTCTTCTTTTCGCAACGTGGCGCCAATTGGAATGCCAAGCGAAGCCAGGTCCTTCTCCACCTGGTCTTTCCAACGGAGTGGAGGTCTTCCTCTTTTTCCGGCGGGCATTGCGTCGAATACTTTCAAAGCTGGTGTGTTTTCGTGGTTATCTACAACTTCGACTGTCAACAGTGACGTGGGTGCCTAGTCGCAAGTGCGATGACTGTTTGTTTGATGACAGGAGATATTTCGTCTTTCCTTCGTTTACTCGTACTACCAGCCATCTACGCCGCTTTCTTATACAGTTTGCAGAAAGCAGAACTAACGGCACGGGTATTGAGGTCAATGATATCAATATCATCAGCATACGCCAGCAGCTGAACACTCTTATAAAGGGTTCTACTTTCTCAATTAAGGTCTGCAGCTCAAATTATTTTCACCAGCTGCAGGTTGAAGAAGTTGCACGGTAGGGAGTCGCCTTGTCTGAAATCTTGTTTGCTCAACATTTTGTTTGAGTATCGAAAATTTTTCAATCATCTTCTAAATTTATTTTATCGGTTCAAAGTAAAATCCATTTCGGCTCTCATTTTTATAGGCGTCGAATTTGTTTTTATGTCTTTAATTAACTCAAAACGGTTTCTTCGGAGCGGTTCTTTGAGTTACAAGAATGGCCAAAAGTCACATAAAGCAAAATCAGGTGAATGCAGTGCTGGCTCAATAATATTTATTGAGTGTTTCGCCAAAATTTAACACAAATACGTTAAAAAATTTTGTAAAATTCGACAAACACCACTTAGGTGGACTGACATAAACAGCTGCTTTTACATATCGCGCTAATTTTTGTCATCATAATTAAAGACAGTTGAAGAAACCTAGGAAAAAAAATGTATCTGTCTTCCATATAAGCGGGAGAAGAGAGGGGGAAATGGAGAATTCCCGATACTTTCTTGACAGGGTAAATGGCTCCAAAGTAGGTAAAGGTTGAGCTGTTTAAACATATGTGGATGCGCTGCATTGGAAATACTATATACATAACCTCAATTTGTACTAACGCCAGATTACAGTACTTCAGTTTTATTATTAAAAATACAATTTAAATGCATGCTATTCGAGATATATTTACAATTGCTCAGCTGCTAAGCTAGTTTCTCACGCGAATATCAGCAAAAAAAAATTGCAAAAATCGCGTGTGGCATAAAACCAATTTAACAGGCATTCCGCAACATGCCACAAAGCGGAGGTGCTATGAAAAAAAATATAATAATAGCAACAAAAGCAAATAGTAAACAACTCACTTTAAATCCTTAAAACTAACATATGCCGCAGCTGGTTGGCAAGAGATAAACAAAGTTCGTACTAGCTAAACTTTTGCCTCTCTATATCCATATAAACGTATAGTGCTATGGCGCAATGACGCAAGGACAGCGGGATTAACAGCAAATTCCATAGTTGTCACTGAATGCATGAGTGATTGCATAAGCGGTGCTGCTTCGTTTCAGTTTTGTTCATTTCCGCTGGCCTGCTTTTAGGCGCACCAAATAGTAATCGCCATTTTCGATTGGCGTTTGTGTAGCTTTGGCCGACAATGACGGCGCGGTACTGCATAAATTGTAGATATATATTCAGAGTTACAGCTATTAGTATTTTTAGTTACACAATGCAAGGCAATTACAAATAAAAGAACTTGCAGAAGTAATTCGATAAGTTAACGAACTCTTGTGTAAAAAATATTTTTGGCATTCAGTGTCTTAATTTGTTTACTTTTTAAAGATTCTTTACAACTTGTGGGTCTTTCAAGGTTTTCAAACCACGCCAAGTTACTATTAGGAGGTTGTAACCTAGAAAATTTTAGAAATATGATCAACCTCTCCCGAAACAAATCCTTGTCGCGCTCTATACTGTGTACTACAGGCTCAAGAAACACTTTTCCAACATGGATATAGTCTCTTGCGCAAAGCTTCTGGAATTACTCAGAGTACTGGACCTTTGTGACCATATATGATATAGGAGAGGGCACAATAGACAATAGGTTATAGCCTTGACAGACGGCAGCGTTAATCCGATCCAAATTTTAAGGTGCGCACTTAATTAAGTTTGAAACTCTCATAAACAGCTCATTGTCCTTTTTATAATATTTTCAATGAAAATTGATAGAAGATAAACATTACGGTTATTAGCCGACCAATTTTTACCAAACCATTTTTTATTACAAAAACATAAGTATAAACACATTATTTTTAAAACTGCATCATAACATAGAAGTTTTATTGATATTATATTGAGAATTTGATAAACAGCTGTCAGGGTTGCTTGTATTTCATTCACAATAGATGAAAATTGGCCATTTTTAACAATGTTGCCAACGAAAATCTCACAAACTCCCTAAAATTTTGAGAGTTATTTTTGGATTCAGCAACGGAGTTAGCTGTGGTAACTCCTGAATTAATCCCGAAAAATGCAATTAATCTGGTTTAACGCTGCCGTCTGTCAATGCTATTACAGTGCAAAGCCACAATTCTTTTCTATCTATCAACCTTTAGTAGAGATTGTGGGCATCACAGATCTTATTAAACGATCCCGTAGATCAATAACATATTATAGTTTCACAAAGCTCAGTCTAGCAGCAAATACGTAATGCCTCTGGTTCACTTTAAACTCATTATTATATTAGTCGTTACCTAATAATTTGAGTTCCAATTATACATACATACATTCAATAAGTGGAAGTCGGAGCAAGATCAAGCTCTTGTAAAAGCATCTTGTGGATAGCAAAATAAATCCCAAATCTTAAGAACACGGAGGAATTGGCTATCCACACAAAGGAAAATTAACATCCTAGAAGAGATCCAGGATCCCACAAAATATAATAGTATGTTCTTAATGTGTGCGAGACTTACATAACTTAATTTTATATGTACAGTTATTATCGCTTGATCATTGATCATTGAGTTTATATTTTTGACAATTAGCTAATTAAAATATTTTTTTACACCTTGTTTACGGTATATTAAGTTTATCACAAAGTTTGTAATACCCAGAAAGAAACGTTGAAGACCGCATAAAATATAAATATAAATGATCATAAAGACGATCTGAGTCGATATAGCAACTGTTGTTGAGGCATCGATTTTAAATTTTGCACACTTTCTTTTCTTCCCACAAAGCTGCTTTTTGATTGGACCTGGCGATATCGGGCCACTATAGCACATAGCTGCCATAGAAACTGAACGATTGGAAACAGGTCTTTGTATGACGAAACTTCTTTCATTTGATGAGATATTTTCAACAAATTTGGGACAGATAACTTGCTGAGGCATAGGTGCAATCTCCTTAGAAATTGTTTATATCGGCTGTCTGTAGCATATAGCTGGCATACAAAGTGAACGATCAAAATTAAGTTCTCGTAAGGAATCTCTTGTATTTGTGAGGGATATTGTAGCTTCGGTGCAACCGAAGTTAACATTTTTTCTTGTTATAAACATTTTTATTCCGATAATCATCTATTTTTACTTCGTTTGCTTAATACTACTATCAACTAAAAAAAATACAATTTCTCTTTATATTCTAACTACGATTTTCCCCTTTGAAACACCATTTTTAATCAGCTACATTTTTTTCTGACTTTCAGAGCGAAAGTGTTGGAGTGCTCCGCCAAGGAGGATCAAAACGTGACTGACCTCTTCAAAACGTTGCTGTCACTATCGCGATTTCTGCCCGTCGGGAGCAATAATGACGGCACGAGTGGACTCAAGCGACGCTCTTCGGCATATGTTAGCGCATCGTCAAGTAGAAGTAAGTACTCTGACTCCTAGTCAAATTTACACAGCACAAGCCAACTAAGCGTGCTTAGCAAAGCCAGTCGGAGCACCACAAAAAGAGATAGTGGTGGTAATGGAAAAAGAAGAATGCTGCAAAAGACACAAGATGAAAATTAAGCGCAAATTACTAAACAGAAACTCAATTGCATATGGCACGCATTCGTCGCTTGCTCGGCGACTTAGACGGCCTCAATGGCACCGTTGTGTGTGAGTACGGCGAACTAGTAGCAACAAGCAACCACTTATTTGCAGTCGTTCTTTAAGCAAATCATGCTTCCTCTTAAGCTAAGCGCGACTTCTTACAGCGCCTCCGTGTGGCGATATGTAGGCGGTTTCGCCTTATGCCGTATCTTCCAATTGCTTATTTTTTATTATTTTACTTTTGCTGCATCGGCGTTGCTTTAACTTTAATACCATTGGCATGCCACTCAAATAGTTTTCCTTGTTGTCAGTTTGGCCGGTCGGAAAGAATTTGGAGAGCACCACCACTCTATAATCAAGGAAAACTGTCAACATTGATTTGATTTTTAACCTGCTTTGACGTCGTTTTTTCGGGTTTGGCTAACCTTTGCCACCACATTCGGCCGATTGATCGTCTGATTCTGGTTCGTATGCACAACTCAAAGACTCCTGACCAGTACTTGACAGACGTTAACGCGATGCTGTTTAAAAAAAAAAAAAAAATAGTGATTTTGGAAACAGTCGTTTTTACTTTTCTTTTCAAAAAAAAATTTTGTAAACAGTCATTTTTACTTTTCTTAGGCTGAAATGATCTTTCAACATAGTTTTCTCTGATCATTCCGATATTCCAAGGATGCCAGTAAGATCTGTGACTGTTAAGCGTCATTTCTCTAGCGCGAATTCTTTTATTTTATTGAACTTCCTTATGGAATAATTTCAGTCATCGTTAAAATCGCGGAATGTGCTTTATACACTTCGGAAAAGTAAGCGTATACTAAACACTAATGATTATTTTGATGTGACATTTGGCACAGATGTCACTGACACTCATACCAACCTAGAAAAAACTATTTCGACGAATGGGTTTTCGCGCGAAGTTTAAATTAAAAAGTCTTACTATTATTTGCCCTTAGTAGTACGAGTATTTTATTTGGATTATATTCCTATTTAAGCATAGACTTTCAGTCGCGACATCTGTTATTCCGTTATGTTAACATTACATAACTTTGAAAACAAGACCTTTATATTTAAAATATTTTTTGTGGGACTTTCAATAACACACCTCCTCTTCAACAAATTTTTTATCGTTCTCAATACTTTTTTCTGCCGTTATATTATACATAACATATAATGCTTCCACAATTCGGAAATTGTTGGTGTATATTTTGGTTTTCAAATTATCTTGATTAAAGATTAAATTCCTGCGATAGTAAAATTTTGTAGAGAGTCAAAGCCACCTCCTTTTGACATCGCACGCCCAAGAATTTGCTTTTACAAAAATTGACTAAAGATGCCCGTACTTATTGAATTCAATAAAGTTCATGGTCTTTTTAAGCATTATCTTTTTTCTCTTTGATAATTGGTCCATAATTTCAGCACGTGTAAATCACGCTCTCCTGAGTACCATCGATTCATATTATCGTTATACGCAACTACGTTCTCGCTTTTTATTAAGAGATGGCTCCAGCAGGTAATGGTGATCGATTTTGATATTTCCAAAACTTGATGAACTTAACATAGACTTTTGAAAAAGAAACTGCGTTTCCACATTAGTGACTTTGTTTATGTGTCACATACTTTTAGCTGCGCGAATATGCCGATTTTTTTATTTCCTTTTTCAGTCAAAGAAATCGGCGGCAAAAGCCATCTTTAACTCCAAAAAGTTTACAGTGGTCTCGCCCGAAGTGAAACAACGTGCCGTTATTGGTTTTGTCGCTTCAAAGACAGCGATTTTGATATTAATGACCGTTCGCTCCAAACAAGGCCAAAACATTCGAAAACGAAGAATTGGAGATGTTGCTTCACTCAGAATGATTTAGATGAAAGGAACTTGGATTTCTTGTGACTTTTATACCAGGAGAGATGCGAAAAACGAATTCTGCTGCATGACAACACTCGCTCTCATTAAAAAATACCTGGAAACATTTAAATGGAAAGTTTTATCCCATCCACCATATTGCTTAGATATTCCAAAGTTCCATTATTATTTGTTCCGTTCGATTGCACATGGTCCGGCTGGAAAGCAGTTCCACTCCCAAGACTTTCAGCGCCTTTCATCTAAAATTACGGCCCTTTAAGATATAAAAAAGAATATAGCACATGGACCAGTGTCTGGCATAAAGAGGCACATTACATTTATTTTTTGAACTGCATTTACATGATGTTTTCACCCTTATTCATATGCACAATTCGTACCGCTTAACCAAGCACCAGCAGGCACCAAGCAACCGGTGCAACGTAATCATTTACATCGTCGTTGGTAAACCATTTGCCGCTGTCACAACGCCACAAGCTGGCCCGTAGCCTCCATTCGCCGCGTAGATCTCTGCGTTTCGCGCTCTTGTTATACCCTGAACGGGGTATATTAAGTTTTTCACGAAGTTTGTAACACCCAAAAAGAAGCGTCGGAGACCCTATACAGTATACATATATATAAATGATCAGCATGTTGAGCTGACTCGATTTAGCCATGTCCGTCTGTCTGTATATATACGAACATCGTTTTGAAATTTTGCAAACGTCACTTTCTCTTCAAGAAGCTGCTCATTTGTCGGAACTGCTGATATCGGACCACTATAACATATAGCTGCCATACAAACTGAACTATCGGAAACAAGTTCTTGTATCGAAAACTTTTACATTTGACAAGATATATTCACGAAATTTGGTATGAGTTATTTCCTAAAGCAACAATGTAATCTCCGAAAAAATTGTTCAGATCGGATTACTATAGCATATAGCTTCCATACAAACTGAACACATAGTTATTAAAAGAAATGCACCTGTGAAGGGTATATTAACTTCGGTGCAGCCGAAGTTAACGTTTTTTCTTGTTTTTTTTTATCTTTTTTATTTTCTGTGCCTGTGTGATTGCCGCGGCATCTGCATGGTTGCCCCACAAATTCACACCGAGATCCACGGGTGAGAGCCGCTGAAACTGCTAGAAAGGTTGCCATAGACGGTGCAGCTGCCACAGAAGTTCAGTATATCGTTGCTTTCGTGTGTTTCACCGTATCTTCATTGCGCTCTTTACTTTTGCACCACATCTCGTGGTCATGGTTTAGCACTTCTCCACCTTTCACACCACTCTGCACTCTGAGGTTCCATATTTCACCGCATTTTGCCACGCGTCGTTGCTTCTGCTTCTTCTTCACCTGCTGCTCATGTATTTATCTACAATTTGTTGTTGTTATTGTTTGCGTTTATTGCTACACTTTCAACTTGCCATTCATTAATTTGGTGTTTTACTACGTGTGCACTGCTATTTGCAGTATGCAGCTTGCACATACAGTTATTTGGCGGTGTTGTTGTGTCGCCGAATATTTTACTTGAAATCAGTAAATGCTTACGCAATCTCAACAAAAACAAAGTATAAATATATGTACTCATGCGAACGCAATCATGTATCTATGTATTTACAAACAAAGGCGGTTTGGTAAATCTGAATTAAAATTCGACCCTGCTATTTTCAAATGGCAGTAGATGGCTATCAAATTTTGTGGGCAAAGAATTATTCAGTATAGCATTTTTTCTAACTTTTTTACCTTTTTTGTTAATTTGCGAAAATTTCACTAAAGACCAAATGGACCACTTTTCATAGACTTCTTATAGTTTTCTGGCTTTAATAATGTACTAATATTAATTAAGTAGCGGTTCCCACTATCCAGACCTTGTCAAGCAATCGCATTATTGGTCTCAAAATGTACTCTAAGTTAATATCAGTTTTTAAGCATTTTCAACTTTTTTTTTTCTTCTTCTTTACTGGCGTAGACACCGCTTACGCGATTATAGCCGAGTTAACAACAGCGCGCGAGTCGTTTCTTCTTTTCGCTACGTGGCGCCAATTGGATATTCCAAGCGAAGCCAGGTCCTTCTCCACCTGGTCCTTCCAACGGAGTGGAAGTCTTCCTCTTCCTCTGCTTCCCCCGGCGGGTACTGCGTCGAATACTTTCAGAGCTGGAGTGTTTTCATCCATGCGGACAACATGACCTAGCCAGCGTAGCCGCTGTCTTTTAATTCGCTGAACTATGTCAATGTCGTCGTATATCTTGCACAGCTCATCGTTCCATCGAATGCGATATTCCCCGTGACCAATGCGCAAAGGACCATAAATCTTTCGCAGAATTTTTCTCTCGAAAACTCGTAACGTCGACTCATCGGTTGCTGTCATCGCCCAAGCCTCTGCACCATATAGCAGGACGGGAATTATGAGCGACTTATAGAGTTAAGCTTTTGTTCGTCGAGAGAGGACTTTACTTTTCAATTGCCTACTCAGTCCGAAGTAGCACCTGTTGGCAAGAGCAATCCTGCATTGGATTTCCAGGCTGACATTGTTGGTGGTGTTAATACTGGTTCCTAAATAGACGAAATTATCTACGACTTCAAAGTTATGACTGTCAACAGTGACGTGAGTGCCAAGTCGCGAGTGCGACGACTGTTTGTTTGATGACAGGAGATATTTCGTTTTGCCCTCGTTCACTGCCAGACCCATTTTATGTGCTTCCTTGTCCAGCCTGGAGAAATCAGAACTAACGGCGCGGGTGTTGAGGCCGATGATATCAATATCATCGGCATACGCCAGCAGTTGCACACTCTTATAGAAGATGGTACCTTCTCTATTTAGTTCTGCAGCTCGGATTATTTTATCATGTAGCAGATTGGAAAAGTCGCACGACAGGGAGTCGCCTTGTCTGAAACCATGTTTGGTATCGAACGGCTCGGAAAAGAGAGGTGGTGTGTGTCGATTCTCCTTTCACGGGTCTTTTCCAAAATTTGGAGCATGTTGAATATCTGGTCGGTTGTTGATTTGCCAAGTCTAAGGCCACACTTAAGGTCCGATTAGTTTGGTGACGGTGGGCTTTAATTTTTCAAACAATACGCTGGACAGAACCTTATAATGTTGAGGAGGCTAATCCCACGGTAGTTGGCGCAGATTGTGGGGTCTCCTTTTTGTGGATTGGGCAGAGCACACTTAAATTCCAATCGTTGGGCATGCTTTTGTCCGACCATATTTTACAAAGAAGCTGGTGCATGCTCCTTATCAGTTCTTCGCCGCCGTGTTTGAATAGCTCGGCCGGCAATCCATGGGCCCCCGCCGCTTTGTTGTTCTTCAGGCGGGTAATTGCTATTCGAACTTTTTCATGGTCGGGCAATGGAACGTCTGCTCCATCGTCATCGATTGGGGAATCGGGTTCGTCTTCTCCTGGCGTTGTACGTTCACTGCCATTCAGTAGGCTGGAGAAGTGTTCCCTCCATAATTTTAGTATGCTTTGGGCATCGGTCGCTAGATCACCTTTGGGGGTTCTACAAGAGTATGCTCCGGTCTTGAAACCATCTACCCTTCTCTGTAAGCTTACCAAGCTCTTCATATTCACGCATTTCGGCCTCTCTGTTTCTGTCTGCAAATGGGTCTCGCTTCACTCCTCAACTCAAAGGTAGGTTGTTTTCTCCCCGCTACGACACGGCACTCCTCGTCGTACCAGCTGCTCTTTTGCGTTTTGTGGAAACCAATGGTTTCGGTTGCAGCTGTTCGTAAGGAGTTTGAATGCCGTCCCACCGTGACTATTAGGTCCATCATATATCAGCAAAATAAAATTTCTTTATAACTATCGTGTATAACTACTATTACGTTACCCTACCGTAATTGCTCTCTATAAAATACACTTTATGCTTTGCTCACATTCAGTATTTATTGCATGTGGGGCTCGGCTTGTCTCGCTAATTTGTCTCCTAACTTTATTTAATATATTTATCACTTGATACTTTTAATTAAGAAATTCAAGCGAAAGCAAGACGCTCACTCACATCACTTTCTGACTTGCCAACAAATGGTTTGTCGAAGATAGCGCACTACAGCGCAAGCAATCGCGAGCTTGTACCGACATAATCGACTTATTGGCTAATAAGTAACAATAACATGCAGCAGATGACATACAAAGCGCTGTTGTGCGGTCATCGGTTGTTGTCGGAGGGTTGTTAGTGCAGTAGTTGAGGTAGCGTAGCCACAGTTACTAGATGTAAGTGACGAAGGATAATAATCTTTCAATTGAAAGCAAATGAACGTTGTAATCAACGGTGAACCACTTATGCACCAATAGGTGTACACCGTTGCACGTGTATTTAATTGAAATTATTATATTACTTACCCTCACCGTGGCAACGAAAATGCGCTCAAATCAAATTATAAATTGTTCAATGAGATGGCAAAAATTAATTAAGAAGGAAATAAAAGTGTCACGGGTTATACGTGAAGTTCAGCCAATGCACGCACAGTCATACGAATCAATAAGAGCACGGTTTGTCCCATTTGGTGCTGTATAACAGAAACATTATAGCTAGCATTGTTAATTCAAAAACACTCAAATACGCATTTTGTTGCTAAAACAGTTTTTTTAATTAAAAAAAAAATTAAATAAATAATAAACTCTAATCTATAAGGATAAATCTGATGAAAAATAATTAATAAGATTAATGCAGTTCATATCCTCTCTTTACATTAGGTTACTCATACGACCCGTCGAACTACATTGTGTACTTTAGACGGTGGAGCGTATAAGTAACATATTTTTTTTATATACAAATTGTCGCCTAAAATGCAAAACAACGTATCATCAAAAAAATCTATTTTGGATCCACTACTATATATTACATACATAGTATGTCTAGAAAATTTTCGGTTTCTGCCTCCGTATCCTTAGGGCGTACCATCTCGCCGTGATTCGTCTGCCAGCCATTTCGGAAATTTCAATGTGTATCGTTTTTAACAACTTCACGAGATGGTTGGGTAGTCAAACGGTTGGCACTTTTGGCAATCGCATCAGCTATTACGTTTTCCAGAATATCCTTGTTACCTGAAAAATTTTTGGGGCAAAATTATATTTCGCATTCTTGTTAGATGGTTAAACTATGTATCATTTAATAAGCAAATCTGCTGTTTGGATTTTAAGCGGAATTGTAAGGAAGGTGGTAGTGATCAAGGGCGATTTTGCTCATTCTCAAACTGTTTCAATGGGAAGTTTTAAAGAATATTCATTATTATTATTTGAGATATTAAAAGAGGTTTTTATTTATTTCTGACTTTGCGGGCAGTTATAGGAAAAGGCAAATAAATAATGGAAATATATACATACATATCTCCTATTGACACATTTTTCACATAACCTCATTTATTTTTATGTTTATCTCATACAAAAAAAATCTTTCACGAAATTTCGTTTAGACTTGCCTTCTTATATCCCAAATGCACTGTACTCTTTTCTATACCAAAAATATTTAACTCACACATACTTTTTATTCATACTCGTATTATGAACAAATACAAGCATGTGTCTGCGTTAATAAATCACTACAAGGTCATACACGATGAAGGTAACCGCCGCACAATAGCCTGAAATTATTATATAATTTTTAATTAAATGTTAATTAAGCAATAAATGAATCAGTGTAATAAAAAAATAAAAAAAATCAAACAGCGATCCGCAAAGCGGCGTAAAACGCAGCATTTTTTATGGCATACTTACATGGCGGCTGCCGGAATCGCACATAATTGCCATTGTTATAAAATTCGTATTGTTTTTTGGTATTGCTGTTGTTGTTTTTTTGCATTTTTGCTATGCACTGAAGTGACCATTGCACTTTAATCTGCACTTTGCTCTTGAATTATTACCAACGCTACGAACACATGTCTTTCCGCTTGTCCACCTTTGTGCGCCGACCCATCCGTCCGTTTGTCCATCCGTATGTCCACTTGTTTGTCTGCTTGACTGACATGTGCGCACACTGTGGACCAAGGAAATGCAGGCAGCAAAACAAAGAGAAGCCGCAACAACCGCCTACTCGTCACTGGCATTCAACTGTATTTCAAACGAAAACATATTTACGTACATATGAATGTGTATATAACAGGTCAATTGAAAATTCCCCGGCTTTTTATTCAACATAGTACGTTTCCAGGATGATACCCTCCATCTTTTTGATACCCTTTTTGTTGTATGATTTGTCCTTTGCTTCAAAATAGGCCTCAAATTCGGCGACCACCATTCATTCAATCAATGAAAACCAGTGAGCATTCTTATAAGATCTGAGAATAGAAAATATTCGCGCCGCGGTCCAGATCTGGAGAATATGGTGGATGCGGAAACAATTCGAAGCTTAATTTAGGGATTTTTTCCATCGGTTTCACTATCTTGTGACACGGGGCATTGCCTCAGTCCTTTCTTTTCCTTGAAATATGGCCGTTTTACAGTTATTTCGTTCTTCAGTCGGTCCGATATCGGTATATAGTAGTCGCTGTTACCGGTTTTTTCTTTCTCAAGGTAGTCAAATAAAATTATTCCTTGCGCTCCCCAAAATACAGTCGCCATAACTTTGCGCATACCTATACCTATGTACAATGTATGATCCCACATATAAGTCTATATTTACATGCGTGTGCGTGTGCGTTGCAGATGTGTCTTGCGAATATGCAAATTTGAAATCTGCATTCTCATGCTCACATACATATATTAATATGAATCTTCAAACATGTTAGATGTGGTTAGCCAAAAACCACAGTTTCCCTCTCTTTCTGCTAAGTATTTGAATTGATTAATGTGGATTGCTGTAACTTGGCTGCACCGATTAGTCAATACAAACAGAAGCAATCCTGCCATGGATAATTGCCATTTATATAATTCAACGATTTTTCTACTTTAAGATATTATGATACAACAATCAAAGAAGTTTTTCTCATAAAGCGCTTCCCGCAGCAGCCAAAGCAAATCTTCAATCACACTTTTGCTCAGAGATCTGTAATCTTGTAAGATCGTCCTTTGTCACATTAACTGCGCACATCATAGATGATGAAACTCGAAACCCAATTATTAATTATTCAATTACTTTTCACAGAAAATTATCTGACATTTCATGATCCCTAGCAGCCAATCTGTAAAACCTTAAGAAGTCTAGGCGTAGACACCGCTCATGCGGTTATAGCCGAGTTTACAACAGCGCGCATACATTCGGACGTCTAGACCAGGCAAGCGTAACCGCTGAACTACTTATGCCAGTGGCGCCGTATATCTCACACAGCTTTTCGTTCTATCGACCCAAAGGACCACTGCAGAACCTTTTTCTCGAATACTCATAATACCTACTCATCAGATGTTGTCACGTCCATGCCTCTGCAATATATAGCAGGACGGGAATAATGAGGGACTTATAGAGTTCTGTTTTTGTTCGTCGAGAGAGGACTTTAATTCTCAATTGCCTTGGCAAGAGATATTCTGCGTTGGAATTAGAGGCTGACGTTGTTGTTGACGTTGATGCTGGTTGCAAGATAGACGAAATGATCTACAACTTCGAACTTAAGACTATCAACAGTGATGTGGGTGCCTAGTCGGGAGTGCGACGACTGTTTATTTGAAGACAGCAGATATTTTGTCTTGCCCTCGTTCACCACCAGACCCAAAGTTGAGGCTACTGACTTTGAATTTCGATAGTAAATTTTAATCATTTCGACTCGTTCTTAAGTCGTATATCTTTCCATGATAAAATGGCAAACATTACTGAAGTGAAATATCAAAATAGCGAGAAAAAATATGACATCGTTTGCTGTCCCTATCGGTCTATTTTTAGCGTCCCTATTGAAAAACCCGTTATTCAGATGAAAATTTCCACAAATAGTGCCTTTGTGCTATGCCATCTCGAGTCTAAAAAATGTCTAATTCGGAACATGACTATCCAACCCTCCTCATATCGAATATGTGGACCCCAGTGCATATGGTTGGCCGTTTGCCGAAAATATTGGTCAATCTGTGAGATGTTCATAGAAATTCGGAGAAAGTACTGCTTTGAAAATAAAGAAAACTTACTGAGTTGCTTCAAGAAAAAAGCAATGGTCACATAATCGTAAATATTGCCCATCAGTTATAAAAATCCGCCCAGAGTATGAGGATATCGCCGATTGTAGTTTATGCTTCAATTAACAAATTTAGAAAAGTTCGAAAGTTATCGTTATTTCCAACAAGCCAATGCTTCCTGCAACAGAGTTTGGCACCTTCACCCCAAGCACTGCTAACTACCCTTTCTGACACTATTGGCAGTTTTCTTTTATATTAGAGTTGCTGCTGCTCAGTTGGTTTCTTCTCCTTTCCTGCTGTTGAGAAATATCTTTTCGCACCAGTTTATTTCGACAAAGTGAACGGTTGACGATTTAGTAAACAGCGCTTTCGACCATGCGGCAATCAACCGCTGTCCCTCGGCCCTGCATATCTTTCGGTTATTGGCCCATAATTGCTTGTACTGACGCTCGACAGTACGATGAGTGACGAGTGGCCTTCTAGCTCAGAGGTTAGTGCGGGAGAAGAGAAAGCAAGTAATTGCTCAAAGAAAGCTACTTTAGTGGATAAGTTGTGTAAATTGATTTTCAATATTTTTCCTTTATTAACTAAATATGTACATACATTACTTTGATTGTTGTTTTGTATAATTTGCTGTTTTCCGTTTTATAATTTTGTTTTTCAGTTTTTATGTCTTTTTTATACACTATATACGTCTGGTGGTTTAGATTACTTTAATATTTATTTAATTTTTGCTTTTTGTTTTTTATTTTCTTTCTGCAGTTTTAATACTTTACTTAATTTTGTCTGCGGCACGCCGCACAGTGGTGCCAGAGCGGAAAAAAAGGATTTTTATTATCATTCCAAATTTGTACCATCTTTTCAATTTAAGCTAAGAACTAATCAAATAACATTGTCCGAATACTTGGGCTTGATATATTCAATGGTTTTTTGTTGGGAGAACTTCAAAGTCCAACAAAGAATCAACGCAAAGTTACTCAGAAAAATGTGATGAATATTGCAAAGGTTAAAACTCAAAAGTTAACTATAAAATACCAATTGTAAAGTTTCTGTTTATTAAAACCAATGTTATAGATATGATTTACATCATCAAATGTATACTTTTTTTTTCAAGATTTTTTTAATATGATGTTTTTTCATGGTCCAAAAAAATCATATATTTCACAACTTCAACAGAATATAACTATTGTGCGCAGGAGCGCGCAGGTTAGCCACTTACACAAAATAAACTTTAAAATCTCCTTAATCGATAGAAAAAAAAATTGCCATTAGCTGCCAATTCATGAGTAATTAGCATTTTAATCTACTACAACTAGCTGTGATAACAGCGAAAATATTGCAACTTTTGTGATTATATTATATGGGAGATGGGCGTAATTGTGGGCGGATTTGCTTCATTTTTTTCTGGACAAGCTTAAATTTACAAAATATTACACTGTACAAAATTTTGTTACTGTAGGATGATTTTTGATTTTTGTGTTATATGGGAGGTGGGCGTGGTTGTGGGCGGATTTTAACAATTTTTTTTTTCATCTAATTTGGCAATATGAGAGATGTGTGCCAAATTTCAAAGCCCTACCTCGATTCCTTCTATTTTTTGCCGCGGATTGTATGAAGCGGCACCACTGTGCGCCGCCGCTTAGTATTCATTGCTGCTGTTGATTTTTGCGACAAAGTTGCCTCATTAAATTTAGCCAGCGTGGAAGTTGTAGTGTTGTGTTAAACGCGGGCAATCAAAATGCCGGGCAATTAGCCGAAATTTAAAATTTGTATGCTTTGTTAAGTTTTATAGCGATATAAACAGTTTTTTTTTGTTACTCTACTTAGCTGTTTGGCTTGAAATCCACTACCGATTTCGAAATGTTTTTGGTTACATGTTTTAATTTCACATTTCATACCCTGAACACGTAGTTTGTAACACCCAAAAGGAAATGACAGACACCCTATAAGGTGTATAATTCGTCAACGTGGCGAGCTAAGTTAATTTAACAATGTATGTATATTAGAGCGGGTCGATTTACAAGGATCCAAAAGGCTGAAAAATCGCGTATCCGGATCATTCTGAACAATTTTGCCTAATACACAATGGGTCCAAAATCTATTTCGAATCAGCGCTTCTTAAGGCGAAATTTTGAGAAAACATACAAATTTGTTCGACAGGGTTTTAGATTCCCGTATGAAATTTAATACATAGATGATAGTAACGGTCAGATCGGAATACTGTATTGCATATCTCTCATATAACCGACTATTAAGATTATTTAAACTTGGATTGTTTAATATTGCTGGCTCAAAATCGAATTTAGAACTCTCTCTCTCTAAAGCAAAACTGTTCACGATTTTCTATGAAAAACATCGACCCGCTTTAATACCCACCATCTGTCCTTCCAAACATCTGTCCGTTAGAAATAGAAATCAATTGAGGTTTTGCACCGCGACCTATGATTTATTGCGCCCTCTCCTCTATCACATATGGTCACAAAGACCCAGCATTCTGATAAATTCCAGGAACTTGCTGGGCGCAATGAAGATGATATGATCGCTGTCTACGTAGATGGCTCCAAGACCCTTGAGCCTGCTTCTACAAATTGCTGGGCTATCCAGAATCAAATGTTTAGGAGTTTCAAGTTCCATGTCGCGAAACCGCCAGTTTGCACAAGAGGACATGCCCGCGTTGGACAGGTGTTTATTGAGCCTGCAGTGCCCAGTGTCTGTCCATTTGTGCATATGCGAACTAGTCCCTCGGTTTTTGTGCAATAATTCAAAGAATGTTTACCCGTTTTACTAGTAGGTAATACCATTAAAAAGAAGTTTCCGATATATCTAAGATTTTGACTAGGCGGAAATTGAATTATGTGTCTCAAAGTGTTATAACTAAAAAACAAACTCACAAAAGTAGTCGATTGTTAATGTTCAACTAACTAATATACAAGCCACTTAAGCTATATCAACCAAACTTTCTCAGAACAAATCCATCTCCAACACTGTGAAAATGGGTATACCATAACCAGATGGTAATCGGATTTTGGGTCTAAAAGTGGTCGAAATCAGACTATAGCAACAGCTCCCCCAGTGAATTTAATTATAACTTGGATCTACTGAAAACGGGTTCAACGGAGCGGCAGTTTCAATTTAGGGAACAAGAAAAAATCACACGCAGCCAAAATTGATGAATACGGTGGTTGGTCACAATCCTGGCTCGATGTGGTGGTGCATTATCATCGTATAAAATCCATACATTGTCCTTCCCCAATTCCGGCCCTTTTAGGCGATTGTTCTCACGTAAACGCTTCAATATGGCCAAATAGAACTCCTTATTGACCATCTGTGCCTCTGGAAGAAATTCATGATGCACCAGTAACGAAATAATGAACATCACTTTGACTTTTGAGCGGATTTGGCGTGGTTTTTTTGGTCTCGGCTCGTTTTTTTTCCTCCATTCCGACGATTGTTGACTTGTTTGTATGTCAAGCTCATAAATCCATGTCTCGTCGGCAGTTATAATTCTCTTCATGAGTTTCGCACGATCCACCATGTTCAAAGAGACTTGTTTACGGCACCTTTTTTGAAAAAACCCCAGCTCCCATATACTAAATATAATGATTTTCGTTAGTTTAGCCGACTTTATGCTCAATATCCCAGTTCGAGTGTGAATTATCTTCACAAAACTCTTCATATGTTGGCAAAAATTTATATTAAGCAACTAATGAATGGCTAAATTCGGTTGTAACATTTTTAATAAGCAAACTGCTAGAGTATAAAAAGTTCGTTTGCATCTGAACTTAACCGTTTCTTACTTGTTTCCAATATTGTTATACTTCTTAAAGTCGAATTAAATTTAATTTCAAATTTGTGCAATAAAGAAACGAAGTAATAAACTCAATCATGCGGTCGACAAAGGAACACGTGAGTAGATTTAAAAATTTCGAAAAAAACTTTACAATGAAAGATCTCAAACACAGGTTGAATTTTTTGTACAAACCCAAACACATATGTATACATAAATGGCGCTGTGTTTTACATATTTCACACGCCAAGGCCACCAAACACGTATGACTAAATCAGAGTTTAAGCTGAAAACCTAATAACACTCACATAAACGAAAACACACTCGCACAGACAGTCTACATGCAAAAAAGTGTTGCAAGAGGATGATACATGACAAAAACATAAAAAGTGGTGTGTGTTTGCTTTGTTGAAAAGTTCTTAAACTTGCCCGATTTCACGTGCATTTGTTTATATATATATATGCCAAAATGTTTCTTTGCAGGTTTGCTATATATGAATATAAAATTCTTCACTTGCATCACAAGATTTCAGTCAGTCAAGTGACTCACTTCATTTAGAAAATCCGCAGAATTTTTCCTAGAAATTGAAAAGAACCGAAAGGTGGTGCTCAAAAGAAAAGAGAAACTGTTTATGATAATAATACTCGTATCATATAATATCTATTAGTTAGGAGAAAACACGTCAAAGCATTTTGCGATTTAATGCTCTTTTGAAAACGGGTTAACCGCAATTTAAAGGCACGCACTTACACCTAGACGCTACATGTGTGTATCTTCGGCGCTATAAAGTAAATAAATTTCGAAGCTTTTCATGAAAATTTTTAAAAGTAAATTCCGGTAGATTTCAAGATACTATTGTTTATATCAAATATTTCTTTGTAAAAGAATAATTTAACGGATTTTCAATAAGAGCGCTAGACAAGTTTTTCTAAATAAACGTTTTGAGATATCATGAAATTCTTTATTCGTGTGAAAGTACATTCGATGCAATTTTGTATGGAACTCGTTTCTTTTGCATGGCCACCACGGGTACGCTTGCAGAAGTTCACCCAATCTTTGACGGTTTTCAAGCATAAATTGGCCGATACTGCTGCGATTTTACGTTCGATATTCGTACGAAGTTCATCAATCGTCACTGGCTTGCTGGCATAGATCATTGACTTTACGTAACCTCACAGGAAATAGTCTAACGGCGTCGAATCGCACGACCGAGACACCAAACCAAATTTGGTTTTCAATAAATCGATTGTGACATTCGCAAGCGGCTTCAGTTCTTGCCTCAATTTGATCTTGTAAGGATGTAGGTCGAGGTCTTTTCGCAAAATTCTTCACAACGATGTCACAGAGATGCCCAACGCTTGAGAACAACGTGTGAGATACTGATTTGGGTCTTCTCGATATGGCGTGACAAGTCCGTTAGTATGTCTGTATGTAAGAAATGGGTTATTAGAATGGCGGGTCTATTAATAGTTGTGTTGCTTGCTAAAATAGTTAAAATCGATTGATCATTTTCCAATGTGACCAACACCTGCAGGTATTGAGCCGGCTGATATCTTTTCAAGTTGAAGAGTATAAAATGTCTGGTCATACTCAAACTTAGTCCGTTCTTACTTTTTTCGTTTTACTTTTGATGCTTTTGTATGAAGTTCTGAGCTCAAAGCAGAGGTATGTTTTCTTCAAGGGGATAGCTGAAATAGCATTGTAACAATAAGTTTTGAATATTTTCTTTGAAAATTTCACAAACTCTTTGTAAAATGTGTATCCTTATTACTGAAAATATAATGGTTTTTGATCGAGGAAACCCATGTAACACCTAATTTTTGTTAAGGAGCTCTTATCACTATTTAGCTTGTACTTCATTGAAATTATGCATCGAATAGGCATGTGTGTATTTATAAATTAATTTGAAAGTTATTCGCAGATAAAATTATGCATCAAATGTATTGTATTCATATAGTACACCACGTCATATAAGCAACGCAGAAGGTATATATAAATCACTTGTATGAATACTCAGCTAATTTCAGATATAAATTTAACTGCGTCTAACTTTTTAATAAATATTTTTTGAAAGAAATTAAACAGATCTTTTTTGTAGAGCAAATACTTTTATACTACAATATGACTTTTTTAAGGTTGTAGATTTACTTGCTTAATGCAAATATCAAAAAATGCCATCTTACTATATATACAGGGGAAAAGAAAATTTTGCCTCAAAAACGACTTCAGGGGGGAGTTTAAAAAAAAGCAATCAACTTCGGAAATAACGGACGGTCTGCATATACATATGTATCTGTACTGCCTTATCCCTACACTTCCAAATTCCAATTTAAGCATATTGCTTCTAAATTGCTTATTTCATGAGGCTGTATGAGCGGCTGCACACAACAACATTGTTACCATAAAATACTCAAATTCACTCAAAAACGCAATATATTATCAAGCAGCTGTTGCCAGCGTCACAATGAGTGCGCCTGCAAATCTGAGCAATAAAATATTTAATTGATAGAGTGAGTGCAAATATTAGCGGTTTTGCTTGACATTTTTCAATGACGTCTCGTTGAGCATGGAGAAATCGATAAAAATTTGCAATTATGCAAACGCTGTACACAAGGTTCGTTTCAAAGTAAACAGGACCTTTAAAAAAACAGAACAACTGGAAGAAGTCGCACGGTGCCATATCAGGTGAATACGGGAAGAGATTAATAGTTACGGTTTTAGCTCCAATAATCGTCCTTCGAATGTTGGATTCTGATCAATTTTTGGTCGTCAGTCAATTCGTGCGGAACAAACTGTGCACTCACCTTTCGTAAGCCCAAATGTTTGGTCAAAATGCGATAAATCGATGTTTTGGAGATGTTCAATTCCATTTCCATGAATTTCAATGATGATTTCGGCTGATTTTTGATGAATTCACGCACTGTTTCGATGGAATTTCTGGTGATCATGGATTTTAATTGGCATGTTGATCGTCATTTATGTCTTCACGACCACTTTAAAAACGTTGAAACCACTCGTGTACTCTGCTGCGGAATAAGCAATCATCGCCATAAACTTGTTTCATAAATTAAAACGTTTGGTAAAAGTTTTACCAATTTTAAAACAAAATTTAATGTTGGCTCTTTGTGCGAAGCTCGATTTCGCACCCATAACACAAGCATACTGACACTTAAAACGCATTAACTTCACTTCCAATCAATGAAATGTCATGAAATTCTAACTGGACAATCGATAAGAATAGCAGAGTCGACATATAGATGGCGCCACCATGGTGCGCTAAATTCGAAAAGTCCTGTTTGCTTTGGAAAATACCTTGTATTTACAATATATGTATGTATAAACAAAAAAGAATTTTTTTTTTCGCTTGGTACTCTGAAAAAGTGGTTAATAGGTGAGAAAGATTTTTCAAGTATTTGCTTTTAATTGTAAGAGGAAAGTCCTCCGCCTAACGGTTTTCTATTTTTTCTTATTATCAGAAAGAAGAATTTGTATCTCGCTTCCAACCACTTGAAAAAATTTTTCGTTTCATAGATTTTATAGGAAATTGAAAGCTCTACAAAATGGTAAAAAAAATTCAACAAAATGGTATTCTACTCTATGAGAGGAAATATTTTTAGAGGAGTTACCTACCTCGCGAAGTTACAATCGACCACAACACGAGCGGGATGGGATAGGTACCGCATTAGCAGACAGAAAAAGAAAGAGGCCGAAATGCGTGAGAACGAAGAGCTTGACAAGCTGGCCGTCAGGGGCAATGCTCGAAAATTCTACAAAAAGATGCGGCGACTAACAAAAGGTTTCAAAACCGGAGCATTCTCTTGCAGAACCCCCAAAGGTGATCTAGTGACTGATGCCCAGAGCATACCTAAATTATGGAGGGAACACTTCTCCAGCCCGCTGAATGGCAGTGAACGTACAACACTAGGAGAAGGCGAACCCGATTCCCCAATCGATGACGATGGAGCAGACGTTCCATTGCCTAACCATGAAGAAGTTCGAATAGCAATTACCCGTCTGAAGAACAACAAAGCGGCGGAGCCGATGGATTGCCGGCCGGCCATTCAAATACGGCGGCGAAGTACAAATAAGGAGCATGCATACTTTTCTTTGTAGAATTTGGTCGGACGAAAGCATGGCCGATGATTGGAATTTAAAATGCTCTGGCCAGTCCACAAAAAAAGAGACCTACACCAACTGCCGTGGGATAAGCCTCCTCAACTTCGCAAATAAGTTTCTATCAAGCATACTGTGTGAAAGATTAGAGCACACCTTCAACAAACTGACTGGACCTTATCTGGAAAATCTATCGACACACACCACACCTTCGTCGATTTAAATGCCGCCTTCGGCAGCACGAAAAGGAACTGTCTCCATGCCCATATTTTATGTCGTCCGAATGGACGAAAACACTCCAGCTCTGAAAAAATTCGACGCAATACCTTCCGGAGAAAGAAAAGGAAGAGGAAGACCTCCACTCCGTTGGAAAGACAGGTGAAGGAG
This sequence comes from Bactrocera neohumeralis, assembly GCF_024586455.1. Classification (NCBI taxonomy): domain Eukaryota; kingdom Metazoa; phylum Arthropoda; class Insecta; order Diptera; family Tephritidae; genus Bactrocera; species Bactrocera neohumeralis. The sequence continues at coordinate 85,253 of NW_026092914.1, read as the reverse complement.
ACGCGGCTACCCTTGGAATCTCCAATTGGTGCCAAAATCGCTAAAACTCCCAGAGCGTAGTTGGCAGGTTTTAGTTCATTCAGCTTATAGTCAGGACCTGTTACCAAGTAATTACTACCTGTTCTGTTTGTTCCCACATTCACCGATTATTTATCCGGCCAAATTCCTGTCAACTTGGGAGAATCGTGCTTATGACGAATGATCTGGCAGTAACAACATTTGCTTCTAGAATATAAGTTACAGAATTTCTACAAGCTTATCACTATGAAACTACTTTTAAAATGGTAACAAGTTATCGAACAAAATACTGCATATTTTTCTTGAATCGGATCAATCAAACGATGCTAAATAAAACCTTCAATTTCCTCCAATGATAATGGATGTATTTTTTGTTTTGTTGAATGTTAATTATTAATTATTAAAATATTGTTTTTATTGTCTTTCTCTTTGATTTATCATTTAGGATTTGATAGAGTTGAACGAAAATTCCGTGGAAATTCACTAATTTCTCTTCAAATGCGATCCAAAATTTATATATAAAAGCCGCACTTTATTTTGGAATGTTCCTTATCTAGTTTTTGGTCACCATTCTCATTATATTGGTCTCAGTAAAACAAACTGATTGATAAACTGTGTTGAGGTAATTATGTACCTCGTTAATTTTCAGAATAATCCTATGATCAATACGAACACCCCACTTTCCTAAGGTCCAAACCAACTTGAAGAGCACTGCGCTTCACATAGTAACTTATACATTGAAGACTATTGTAGACAGAGAGCTAACATAAGCAAGATACAATGCTAATAAACCAAACCCAATTTCTAGCAAATTTTTAATAAAAAATGCAATTCCTTAATATATTTATGTAACAATATTATTTTAACAATATTTGAATTACTCTAGATCGGAAAAGTGTCCGAAAAGTTGTGGATCCAACAAATGGCAGTGAAATATGGTCAAAATAAAATCTTGGTACAGGTAGTGTTTCGTACAACCTGCCAATCCCAATGGAACACCAAACCCTACTCTTAAATGTTGTGTATACAAAACAAAAACGAAAGAGGGAACAAAATCTGACTTTGAGAATCCTTGAAACAAAATTGCCAATAATAAACCTTAACTAATACCTGTGCTAGAACCTCTGCGTACCCAAGTGTATGTGTCATAACCTATAATTATTAGATGATATAAACTATAAACATGCAGAATATGAGTCGTATTTCTTCTATTCTTTGCTGCCTTCTAATACTCCTCAGTCTCAGAACTATAATTCTCCAACTATGTAGTCTCCACCTGACTCGTAAGCAGTCTTATTGAGTAATATTTCAATTTCTTCCATTCTAGAAAACTGTAATTTTTGTAATATTGCTGTAAAATTTTATTAAATATGCATTATATATAAACATCAAATATATTTTCGCAGACAAGAATCGCAATGTCAGTCCTTTCGTTTCCGGTGATAAAAAGTCCAGCTTGGTCGAAACTGTTATTCCAACCACCAGCAGCGCCAATGCCAAGCCAAAGCCCAGATCTAGGTCAGTATATTATTACTATTTTTGCTCTATATCGAACACCCCACACACCGCTTGCTTTGCTGGGTGTGGAGCAGATGAATGGCTAATAGAGTATATGCTACAAATTGCAGGTCACTCATACGCCGTGCATCACGCAAAACAAAACAGCAAATCAACAACGCGTCCGATGACTGTAATTTGCAATAACGCAGCGGAAGGAGGCAAGCGTGAAAGATTAATTGGGCGAAAATTCTATGAAGAGCGCTAGCGAATATATATAATTATATAATAAATAATAAATCACAGAAGCTAACGGACAACAACATCAACAAAAACAAGCAACAATAAGCAGCAAAAAAAAAGGAGAAACTCAAAGTCACAATTGTCTACAGAGGAATGGGCGAATGTGTGCATGCTGGTGTTAGTGTGCAAGTAAGTAGGCATAGACGCGTGTGTGTGCACATTGTGAATATGTACAATTTTAATTAACAGTCGTCAAATCTAATCGAAAAAAATACACATTTTGATATGAACACTTAATTCGAACTATTCTTCTTATATAAAATAATATATAATAATAACAAAAATAAAGCAAATGACGTAGATTAGACGGAAAATAGCTACGGTTTTGTTGATAAAAATGTATGTGTGTGTTGTTATATATGCCTTTTTGCGCATATACAAACATACTTTTGCAGGTGTGTATGTATGTATAGGCAGGCAGTTATTGTGATTAAAAAGCGACACATTAAAGGTTTGAAAAAATTAAAAAGATATGTCAACAAATTTTACATTATTTACTAAAAATATTTCTATTGTAGTTTAATGGTTAGTTGTTATTCAAATTTAACAAATAATTATTAAAATGATAAGCGAATTTTTTTAATAAGCATTAAAAGAGAATTATAAACACTTTTGGTTCAAATACCAATAACTGACTTGTTTTTTATGTACTTAATTTTGCGTAAAACATTTGGGTTTTTTCAGCTATAAAGTATAGGATTGCGTAAACACATAATATTGTACATAAAACAACCATATTTTTCATTTAAACAAGAAAATCGTTAACTTCGGTTGCACCGAAGCTAAATACCCTTCACAGATGCATTTCTGTTAGTAACTATGTGTTCAGTTTGTATGAAAGCTATATGCTATAGTTAACCGATCTGATCAATTTCTTCGAAGATTACATTGTTGCTTTAGAAAATTATTTATACCAAATTTTGTGAATGTATCTTGTCAACTGCAAAAGTTTTCCATACAAGAACGTTTGATTCCGATCGTTCAGTTTGTATGGCAGCTATATGTTATAGTGATCCGACGATATCGGCCGTTCCGACAAATGAGCAGCTTCTTGAAGAGAAAATGACGTTCGCAAAATTTCAAAACGATATCTTAAAAACTGAGGGACTAGTTCGTATATATACAGACGACAGACGGACAGACAGACGGACATGGCTAAATCGACTCAGCTCGACATACTGATCATTTATATATATACTTTATAGGGTCTCCGACGATTCCTTCTGGGTCGTACAAACTTCGTGACAAACTTAATATACCCTGTTCAGGGTATAAATATACCACTGCATTATAATTATTTATTTTTTTCAACAATTTAATGCTTCTTTTTAGTATTTTATAACGTTTTTTCCTTTCATATTCGTTTTAGAGCTTATTTTTGGTCAAACGTCGCATACCTCGCATATAGATCCTTGATAACTCACACGCTTGATAACGGTAATTTACAGAGCACCGGAGGAAGTACACACGAAAACGAAGAATACGCAGTACTTAAATAAAATCCTCAGAAATAATCGTGGGTTTTTAAAAGATAGGTTAGAAAACGCTTAGTAGAAATTTGACGTGAAAGCTTTTAACATATTTGGTTTATATTTTTCAGCCGGTGTGCTAGTCGTATCTACACTCATCACTGCAATCCTAATCAACATGGTAACGGCCGGCCCAACTGAAAGGTGTCGTCTTTTCACCGGCTTTGCTGCAGATTAGTTTTCTTGAAAGTTCCAAAGCAGCAGATGAAGCTCCGAAGTTTCGAATGGTCGGGATGACCGGACCTGTACATGTTAATGATAAAGCGTATTTCGATTCCGAAGCAGAGCTGAAGAAATTCGCCTGCGCGTCTAATACTGTACAAACTGAAAGCGTGGGTTGAAATAGAAACTAAGGTTATAATCAGAAACGTACTACGACTGCTTGCTTTGAAAACCTAGTCTAGCGCAATTTTGGTAAATGTAATCTTACTTAAATCCAATTAACTTAATCACATCAATGCCTTCTAAACTTCGAACCATGAGTTCAGAATAAGCGACGGTCAAACAGCAATGATAACTACGGTGCGTAGCCAATTTGAACGCGCGTTCAACGGCTGCAGAAGGTTAGTTGTGAGCACTTGGAACTAAAAATATACGTTTGAGTAACATCCTGTATTTAAATTTACAGTTGGCTTTGATAAAGCCCCTCAGTAAGTCTACCGATTTTAGAAGATGTTTTGAAAGGTCGCTGATGACAACCATAAGTCCTTCCCCGCTGTAAATCATGGCCCACTTATAGCAGAAAGTATTCAAAGCGGATGATCCATTTCTATTTGGAATACGAAAAAAGGCTCTCTACTTTGTGGATTGGTCAATATTGCGCCCAAGAGGTTTCTTATGTTCATGTTCCTAGAAACATAATTTTGAAGTAATTAGATTTATAATTTTTCTACAATAAAGAGTAAACTGTAAATAAATCATTTAATTGTGATGAAATAAAATCATTTACATATATCAGCTTTGCAATGACTTTATTTAGTGTTGAATGGTCTGTGCAATACAAGTAAGTTTGTTTTTGCATCAAATTATATTTTTTGTTCTTCCCCTATGATAAACATACATATAATATATATCTTCTTCTTCTTAATTGGCGTAGACACCGCTTACGCGATTATAGCCGAGTTAACAACAGCGCGCCAGTCGTTTCTTCTTTTTCGCTACGTGGCGCCAATTGGATATTCCAAGCGAAGCCAGGTCCTTCTCCACTTGGTCCTTCCAACGGAGTGGAGGTCTTCCTCTTCCTCTGCTTCCCCCGGCGGGTACTGCGTCGAATACTTTCAGAGCTGGAGTGTTTTCATCCATCCGGACAACATGACCTAGCCAGAGTAGCCGCTGGCTTTTCATTCGCTGAACTATGTCAATGTCGTCGTCTATCTCGTACAGCTCATCGTTCCCTCGAATGCGATATTCGCCGTGGCCAATGCGCAAACGACCATAAATCTTTCGCAGAATTTTTCTCTCGAAAACTCGTAACGTCGACTCATCGGTTGCTGTCATCGCCCAAGCCTCTGCACCATATAGCAGGACGGGAATTATGAGGGACTTATAGAGTTTAGTTTTTGTTCGTCGAGAGAGGACTTTACTTTTCAATTGCCTACTCAGTCCGAAGTAGCACCTGTTGGCAAGAGCAATCCTGCGTTGGATTTCCAGGCTGACATTGTTCGTGGTGTTAATACTGGTTCCTAAGTAGACGAAATTATCTACAACTTCAAAGTTATGACTGTCAACAGTGACGTGAGAGCCAAGTCGCGAGTGCGACGACTGTTTGTTTGATGACAGGAGATATTTCGTTTTGCCCTCGTTCACTGCCAGACCCATTTTCTGTGCTTCCTTGTCCAGCCTGGAGAAAGCAGAACTAACGGCGCGGGTGTTGAGGCCGATGATATCAATATCGTCGGCATACGCCAGCAGCTGTACACTCTTATAGAAGATGGTACCTTCTCTGTTTAGTTCTGCAGCTCGAACTATTTTCTCCAGAAGCAGGTTGAAGAAGTCACACGATAGGGAGTCGCCTTGTCTGAAACCTCGTTTGGTATCGAACGGCTCGGAGAGGTCCTTCCCGATCCTGACGGAGCTTTTTGTGTTGTTCACCGTCAGTATACACAGCCGTATTAGTTTTGCGGGGATACCAAATTCAGACATCGCGGCATAAAGGCAGCTCCTTTTCGTGCTGTCGAAAGCAGCTTTGAAATCGACAAAGAGGTGGTGTGTGTCGATTCTCCTTTCACGGGTCTTTTCCAAGATTTGGCGCATGGTGAATATCTGGTCGGTTGTTGATTTTCCAGGTCTAAAGCCACACTGATAAGGTCCAATCAGTTTGTTGACGGTGGGCTTTAATCTTTCACACAATACGCTCGATAGAACCTTATATGCGATGTTTAGGAGGCTAATCCCACGGTAGTTGGCGCAGATTGTGGGGTCTCCTTTTTTATGGATTGGGCATAGCACACTTAAATTCCAATCGTTGGGCATGCTTTCGTCCGACCATATTTTACAAAGAAGCTGATGCATGCACCCTATTAGTTCTTCGCCGCCGTGTTTGAATAGCTCGGCCGGTAGTCCGTCGGCCCCTGCCGCTTTGTTGTTTTTGAGGCGGGCAATTGCTATTCGAACTTCTTCATGGTCGGATATAATATATATATATATATATATATACACTGCGGCTCTCCCAATGATCAATTCAGATTTTACAATTACTGCAACTTATGCGGATGACACTGCTCTGCTGGCTTCGAGTGGCAACCCTACTGCTACACCCAGAACTGTATGTGTTTGTAGTGGCTCCTAAGGTCAGGATCCCATCTGAGTCTAAAGAGCAAGCTATATAAGATAAGACTCAACCCTATTTAGTCGTATGAGATTCAAACCGTAAATAGATAATTGAATTAAAACCGAAATGCTCGCTACGCAATGACTTAGCAGGTCATCCAAGTAGCGATACCTTTATAGCCATTTTCTTGACAGATGACGCCGGAGTCTGGTCAAGCTGTCATGTTATTTTTGTTCAGTTTAGTTTGGCATCTCATCATCGATAGACAAACACCTGAGCAACGTTTACAAATCGTTCAACTTTATTACGAAAATTTACATTCTGTAAAGAATGTGTTTCGCGTGCTTCGCTCAACCCATGGTCAACATAATCGACCTACAGAGAGTCCTATTCGAAACATCTTACTCATCTTGAGACCAAGCATTCATTACTGGATAATATTCGACCGAACAGATCACTTCCAGTACGCAGTGAAGAAAATACACCAGTCATAGTTGAGAGTGTTTAGTCGATTCGGCGCCGTTCGCCGCAACTCGGACTGACGTACGGAACTACTTGGCGAAAGCACAGAGTACAGTTTATGCAAGAACTGAAACCACTCTACCTTCCCGAGCGACATCGCTTTGCTCTATGGGCTCTGGAAAAGTTCCAAGAAGATCCGAAGTTTTCGAAGGATTCGCTTGTTCAGCGATGAGGCCCATTTCTAGCTTTGTGGGTATGTAAACAAGCAAAATTGCCACATTTGGGACGAGGAGCAACCTGAATAAATTCAAGAACTTCCATTTTATCCAGAAAAAAACAACAGTTTAGTGTGGTTAGTGGGCCGTTTGAATCATCGGTACATGTTTCGACAAGATGGCTCCACTTCCCTCAAATCGCATCAATCCATGGATTTATTGAGAGAAAACTTTGGTGAGCGGATTATTTCAGGTCTTGGGTCGGTCGATTGGATTGATCCTGTGATACACACCGTAAGATAAGTATATGCGGTCAATCGCACTTCAATTCAGGCCCTCGACCAGCCGAAATGCTCACATGAGTCACCGAAAATTGGACTCAACGGATGGACCAAATGAAATGTAGCCGCGCCAACGTTTCAAAGAGATAATGTGCATAAAATAAATGCCAGATAATGCTCTTTCGAATGATAATAAACATTCCCCATTAATTTTGAAATGTACGTGTTCTTTACATGAAAAAGTGGGGAATCTCGAAATGGAAATGGTTCACTTGGATCCACATACATATCTTCTGTCTGGGTACATTAAGAGTTATAGTACGATTTTGACCGTTCTTGAGCGTAAGAGACAATATATTTAAAAGTTTGTTATTCGGTAATTGGACGTGGTTGATATCCAGTTTCATCCATTTTTACAGAATATGGTATATACTCGTAATATAACTAGCAGACCCGGTCACGCGTTGCTTTGGCTAAATTTTTTGTTATATTACATTGTAGTAAACTCTTCACGGGGAACAGTTACGCCTTATTCTAATGAAATTATTATGTACGAAAGAAAACTGAGAAGCTGATATAAGAATCCAATGGTTGGAATTTGAAAGGGAAGTACTTTTAATGCGACTAAAGCAAATTTTCATACTATTGAATTTGGCAAGAGTTAATACAAAAGAATTCATTTAAAAAATACTTTTTTTTATTTGAATTTCTAGCAAATAGTCTTAGATCTTTAAGAATAATATTCAATATTTTGAATTATAAATATATTTAGTCTTAATTTAATTTAGCTCAAAGTGCTCAACATTTTTGTTTAATCCGTATTTAGCTAACATAAATAGATTCGACGGTTTTCCTACAAGTGAACATGCAACATATAGTTGACCATGAGAAAAGCATTCATATTCCAAATCTAAATATCTTCTTCTTCTTAATTGGCGTAGACACCGCTTACGCGATTATAGCCGAGTTAACAACAGCGCGCCAGTCGTTTCTCCTTTTCGCTACGTGGCGCCAATTGGATATTCCAAGCGTAGCCAGGTCCTTCTCCACTTGGTCCTTCCAACGGAGTGGAGGTCTTCCTCTTCCTCTGCTTCCCCCGGCGGGTACAGCGTCGAATACTTTCAGAGCTGGAGTGTTTCCGTCCATTCGTACAACATGACCTAGCCAGCGTAGCCGCTGTCTTTTAATTCGCTGAACTATGTCAATGTCGTCATATATCTCGTACAGCTCATCGTTCCATCGAATGCGGTATTCGCCGTGGCCAACGCGCAAAGGACCATAAATCTTTCGCAGAACTTTTCTCTCGAAAACTCGCAACGTCGACTCATCAGTTGTTGACATCGTCCAAGCCTCTGCACCATATAGCAGGACGGGAATTATGAGCGACTTATAGAGTTTAGCTTTTGTTCGTCGAGAGAGGACTTTACTTTTCAATTGCCTACTCAGTCCGAAGTAGCACCTGTTGGCAAGAGCAATCCTGCGTTGGATTTCCAGGCTGACATTGTTGGTGGTGTTAATACTGGTTCCTAAATAGACGAAATTATCTACAACTTCAAAGTTATGACTGTCAACAGTGACGTTAGTGCCAAGTCGAGAGTGCGACGACTGTTTGTTTGATGACAGGAGATATTTCGTCTTGCCCTCGTTCACTGCCAGACCCATTTTCTGTGCTTCCTTGTCCAGCCTGGAGAAAGCAAAACTAACGGCGCGGGTGTTGAGGCCGATGATATCAATATCATCGGCATACGCCAACAGCTGTACACTCTTATAAAAGATGGTACCTTCTCTACTAAGTTCTGCAGCTCGAACTATTTTCTCCAGAAGCAGGTTGAAAAAGTCACACGATAGGGAATCGCCTTGTCTGAAACCTCGTTTGGTATCGAACGGCTCGGAGAGGTTCTTCCCGATTCTGACGGAGCTCTTCGTGTTGCTCAACGTCAGTTTACACAGCCGTATTAGTTTTGCGGAGATACCAAATTCAGACATCGCGGCATAGAGGCAGTTCCTTTTCGTGCTGTCGAAAGCAGCTTTGAAATCGACGAAGAGGTGGTGTGTGTCGATTCTCCTTTCACGGGTCTTTTCCAAGATTTGGCGCCTGGTGAATATCTGGTCGGTTGTTGATTTTCCAGGTCTAAAGCCACACTGATAAGGTCCAATCAGTTTGTTGACGGTGGGCTTTAATCTTTCACACAATACGCTCGATAGAACCTTATATGCGATGTTGAGGAGGCTAATCCCACGGTAGTTGGCGCAGATTGTGGGATCTCCTTTTTTATGGATTGGGCATAGCACACTTAAATTCCAATCGTTGGGCATGCTTTCGTCCGACCATATTTTACAAAGAAGCTGATGCATGCTCCTTATCAGTTCTTCGCCGCCGTGTTTGAATAGCTCGGCCGGCAATCCATCGGCCCCCGCCGCTTTGTTGTTCTTCAGGCGGGTAATTGCTATTCGAACTTCTTCATGGTCCGGCAATGGGACGTCTGCTCCATCGTCATCGATTGGGGAATCGGGTTCGCCTTCTCCTGGCGTTGTGCATTCTCTGCCATTCAGCAGGCTGGAGAAGTGTTCCCTCCATAATTTAAGTATGCTCTGGGCATCGGTCACTAGATCACCTTCGGGGTTCTAGAAGAGTATGCTCCGGTCTTGAAACCTTCTATATGCCGCCGCATTTTTTCGTAGAATTTTCGAGCATTACCCCTGTCGGCCAGCTTATCAAGCTCTTCATACTCACGCATTTCGGCCTCTTTCTTTTTCTGTCTGCAGATGCGTCTCGCTTCCCTCTTCAATTCACGGTATCTATCCCATCCCGCACGTGTAGTGGTCGATCGTAACGTTGCGAGGTAGGCAGCCTGTTTTCTCTCCGCTGCGGCACGACACTCCTCGTCGTACCAGTTGTTCTTTTGCACTTTCCGAAAACCAAGGGTTTCGGATGCAGCTGTACGTAAGGAGTTTGAAATGCCGTCCCACAGTTCCCTTATACCGAGTTGTTCATGAGTGCTCTCAGAGAGCAGGAGTGCAAGCCGAGTAGAAAATCGTTTGGCAGTCTGTTGTGATTGCAGCTTTTCGACGTCGAACCTTCCTTGTGTTTGTTGGCGTGCGTTTTTTGCTGCACAGAGGCGGGTGCGAATCTTGGCTGCAACAAGATAGTGGTCCGAGTCGATGTTAGGGCCTCGGAGCGCACGCACATCTAAAACACTGGAGACGTGTCTTCCGTCTATCACAACATGATCGATCTGGTTGGTAGTTTTTCGATCCGGAGACAGCCAGGTAGCTTGATGAATTTTTTTGTGCTGGAATCTAGTACTACAGATAACCATATTTCGGGCCCCGGCGAAGTCGATCAGCCTCAACCCATTTGGGGATGTTTCCTCGTGGAGGCTGAATTTACCGACCGTAGTGCCAAAGATACCTTCTTTGCCCACCATGGCGTTAAAGTCGCCAAGCACGATTTTGACATCGTGGCGGGGGCATCTCTCATAAGTGCGTTCCAAGCACTCATAAAAGGCATCTTTGGTCACATCGTCCTTCTCATCCGTCGGAGCGTGGGCGCAGATCAGTGATATGTTGAAGAACCTCGCTTTGATGCGGATTGTGGCTAGACGTTCATTCACCGGAGTGAATGATAGTACTCGGCGACGGAGTCTCTCTCCCACCACGAATCCCACACCAAACTTGCGCTCCTTTATATGGCCACTGTAGTAAATGTCACAAGGAGATATTCGTCTCTGTCCTTGTCCCGTCCATCGCATTTCTTGGACGGCGGTGATGTCAGCCTTTATTTTCACGAGGACATCAACCAGCTGGGCAGCGGCACCTTCCCAATTAAGGGACCGGACATTCCAGGTGCATGCCCTGATATCGTTATCATTATTTCGTTTGCCATGGTCGTCATCAAAAAGGGGTTTCTCATCCGAGGCTGTTTGTCGCTTTTCATTGGGATAGGCTTTTTACGTGGCGGGTCCCAAACCCAGCGCACAACCCTATGCAGGGGATGTTTCGCCTTCTCTCTTTAGCTCACCTTCGAACGGATGTTCTTAGGCTACCCAGAGGATACTTGGTCAAAGACCGGAAGTCGTGAGCTGCTTGAGTCATATGTAAAAGAATCGTTTCTGGCCACTCCCAAGTGAATGGCGATCAGAGAACTTTCCTCACTTGCGTGAACTTCTACACATGACCCCATCCTCCAAATATATATTGATTATAATTGATTTATATAGATTGATTTAAAAGATATCAGATCGCCTGGTAACAACTGTTGTATTTGGAAGTTAATTTCGTCAACATCAACATTTTTGGCTGACAAAATAGCCCGCTCACTGAGCCAGTTATGATTCAATACTATAAAAGAATTTAATTTATACTTGAGTACTTTAAGTACTACGTGGCCTGTAATGCTAACACTAAAAATTGAAAAAGTAAGAATAATTGAATATTTTATTCCAAATTATTTTTCTATTATTTGACAGTCACAATTATCCGTTAGTTCCAAATTATTCTAACGGATGACGTTAACTGTTGGCTGCATTGAGTAAGTATTCAATAGATGGCACTCTTTAAAAAATACAAATTTAATAGCATAGAAAGAATTGAGCTTTTTGTATGTAAATTACGCGTTCGCTTTGAGTATAACTGTGAGTGTATGTGTGTGGACTTACGACAGTAAACGTGATTCTTTAGCACTGCAAAATGAAGCCAAACAACCCACTTGGCCGCTCTAACTGTGCTAAGTTTATGTCAATATACATCCCATAGTGTGACAAGCATACAAATGTATATACAAAAGTGTATATTATATCATATTTGTATGCAAGAGAAGGTCATTTGTCGACAAGCTGGTGCATCGTATCGGCATTTGTCATTATTTTGTGGTCTCGCAGGTTGCTCTTTTTTTTTAGGCGCTAACAGTTTCTTGTATTAAAAAATTGCACAAGGCTGCGTTATTGCCAAGAATTGTAATATTTTTTAAATATAAAAAAAAACTTATTATTCTTGTTGTAATTTAAAAATTTACTTTAAATAATAATAATAATCCCATTAGTGACTCCAAGCCTAGAAGAGAATTTGATGAAAGGAAAAGCAGTTATGAGCTTTTAAGGTTCAGTTAAATGTGCTGCATCTCACCAGCGACGCACCCCGCATATTTTCACTACAAAACGTCCAGCACTTTTTATCGCTTCCTCTTCACATATGCAGCTGTATCGATGAGTAGACAAATTGAAGTTTCACTGTTTTTTTATGTTATTGCGCGTAATTTAAGTCATCATCTAGACGCTAATGGGCTATTGACACATTTTCCATAAACGCACACACTCTGATGGATATAAGCCGCCCAGTTGCGTCGCTGCTCCGACAAGATCTAAAGAGCAAACTCTACTAACTCACGGGAATGTAATGTTTTCTATTCTTTTATTTTACAGAATACAGTCGTTTGCGTACATTTGGTTTGGTCTTGCAAGCCCCAGTCGGTCAACTGATGAACTAAAGTTCATGAATTGTAAATTATATTAGAAACCTGTGCCAACACAACAAGGAAAGTGTTCAGACGAAAATAAAAAACGGCCTATAAACCCACGGTCATATATATGAGCATAGATCTTTCAGTTCGCACTGTCTCAACGAATATAGCTATGCACATCTTTACCATATGTTTTTTTTTATATTTGTTGTCCATGGCGTATACGTAACATCACTGCTGTGAATAGTATTGCCTGATCACGCATACGCCGTGTACTCCATTGTGCAGTCGATTATGCAAATGTTGTATGCATACATATTTGCATATATGTTCCTGTGGTTGTGTTAGTGTACGTTTTATTGATGTAGTGTTACTTGCATGGCACGAGATATGCGCCTAATGATATATTATGTTGACCTGCCTTGCTTTATATTCATATATATAACCAGGCTTAAAAATTAAATTGCTTTTACAACCTTTTATTATGAATAAAGATCGCTGCCTAGTGTTTTCTAATCTTAGTTCGGTATTTTAAATGTTTCCACCCCTGAAACGTAGCTTCGGCGATAGACGACTCTACTTTTTACCTTCGGTGACCTACAAAGGACATTCAGGAGCGCAAAAATTTTAAGTGAAATTAACTGCCTTTTAATCCAAAATACAACAACAGAGAGAAAAAGGATTACAGCGAAATTTTGCAGTTTTCACACTTATGACCCAATTGCATTACCGCTTTCGATCCGCCGTCTGTTTTTGTTGTTGTATGAAGTGCGTGCATTTGCATTCTTCCACTTCAGTGAGCTGCAGTTCGTTGTAATCATCACAAAGCCGAATAGCGCCGAGCTGAACTGAGTTGAACTGATGCGGAGCATATGAGCTCACTTATGTGAAGTCACTTACAGGGCTTAAAATGTGCTCGTATATATGAAGGGACGTGAGAACTTGAATGTGTGTGTGCATGTACTTTTGATCACTTTTTATTGCTGCCCAGTTTTTTCGTTATCTGTTGCAAAAGATAGCCCATATTGCACGTCACTGCAACATAATCTACTTGTTTCCCGATGCTTTACTTCCTCCCTTCAGCTAATAAGTCGTCCAGGGCATTTTTAACCACGTGTGTTTGTGTTTGCAATTACGTCAGCGCTTCGTCACGCAGCGTGGAGCCTTTCGAAGTATGAAGTTAATTTCCACTCAGCGAAGGGCAAAGATAACCGATCAGCAAGGAAAAGATTGAAAATCTTATTTATATAATGTAAATATGTAAGAAGGTGTAAGTTCAACGTAAGTATAGCAAGCGGTTATTCACTCACTGAAAGTACATTACAGCAGATAAAGGACGCTCAAACACTGCTTCACAGTTTTTAGTCTCGTATGCAATTATGTTTAAAAACATTTTGAACTTATAGTGTGTTCTTCAAATCGGTATTAATTCGTAAGCAAATAAGAAATGGCTAAATTCGGGTATAACCGAACATTTAATACTCAGGCAACTTTCACAAATTAAAGCTGTTTATTAGTTATATCGCAAGCTTCTATCGAATTTCATTAATTCTAAGCAAAAAAAAATTACCGTTATTAATAAAACACGCTCTTTCAATGCTACTAACTCACATATTAACTCACACATCTATATTTGGTATATGATACCGACCCCACTCAACCCATTTTTGACACACAGATATATCGTTTTGTCGACCACATTTTTATTGAACACACATCCGTTTTGCCGTAAGCTATTTGTATGCATTTGTGTATTGTTAAGCATATATATTATTATATATAGTTGTATGTATCCCCAAAAATGGTAAATTGATTTTATTTCCATTTTGTGCCTGACATACATCTGCACTTTAAATGTACCAGCTGTTTGATTGTTGTACAATTCCATGATTCCACATTTTTGTGGTTTGCCGATTGATTTGCTTCAATGAATTCATTGACAGGCTCATATGGTGTGTTAGTTATGTGATTTCCCATGGCGGCGGATAAATGTCGAACATTATTGCTAATGCAGCAATCATTGAAAATACCCATTCGCCCAGCAGCGAGCAAAAATAGTTGGAATGTTAAAGGAAATGGAACCCAACTAGTAAGTCTTCTAACTTTCTTCCGGCCAAGGAAAATTCACGAGAGATCAATTCTAAGATCTTGGTCATAAATATTTAAGTCTCATGTAAATAAGTTATAACATAAAAAATTATGAAAGCAATCTTTATTCAGCTTAAATTAAAATGTTGCGAATTTGGTAATCTTACTTTCAAAATAAATTTATAAAATAATTAATAAATAAATTGAAAATTGGTAAAAGCCAAAATTTTTGTAGTAATTTATTTACAAACCGGCCATTCTATTTTGAAACTCGTATATTTCGAAACAGCTCATATTAGTGCACTAACTGGTATTTTTTCTAGAATGATACACATGTATGTGCATATATTATGGGCTATCAATGCCAAGAGTGGAGCGAAATGTGTTGTTGATTGCTATGATTGGCTGTGTGCTTCCATTCGCTGTCCTCAGGCAGCTTTAATGGCATCCGTTTTTGTGTGAGAATAAAGTGCATCCAAAAGCATGAAAATGCTTAAGGGGGTATTCTGGTCTAGAAGCATGAATTTCAGGTAATTTTTAAAGTGTCGTTAAAAAAGGCAATTTATATTTTTAGTATCCATTTTTTGATTAGTTATTTGATAATTTTAGAAGAGTTCAGAAAAAAATTAAAAACTATAAAAAGTAAACAATTTCAAAAATTATGAGCTGACGAAGTGGGGGGTCTCTAAAAATTTCCACGTGACCTTACCCATGATTTCAACCCTCCTAGTTATCTGCAACCTAAAAAAAAAGAAAGATTATTAATCTAGAATAATGTCGCAAGGGCCGGAACTACGGAAAAGTGGGAAAACTTTTATTTTACAAAATGGCGACTGCCTGAAAAAACAGTTTTTTTGGATCACTTTTTCTGACTATTTCGAATTTTTTAAAAATAATAAAAAATAAAAATTAGAGGACGGGGCTAGTTCCAACCATAGACAAGCCTATAAAGAAGACTCTGTAAAAATTTCAAGTAAATCGGTACAGTAGAACCTGAGAAATCGTGGGTATCGTTCCGAAAAAGTCAGTTTTGAGAAAAACGCGTTTAAAGTTTCGCGTAATGTCTTTTGTTCGATTAGTTCCGGCCGAACCAGTTTGGATGCCGGGTCAGAAAAATGCCTATATCTCCGAAAATAATTTGAATTTTGAAAAATCCTCTTGTACACATATTCTTGAATAGTTAAACTTTGAAAATATAAAAAAAATCCGATTTTTTTAATCTTCTAGACCAGAATACCCCCTTAAGTGTATTGGAATTTGTGTCGAAAATGATAATTACCAAATAGGTGTGAAGCAGATATGATTTACCGTCTTTTTGGTAACAAAATTAATAAATAAACTAAAGAAAATAAGCTGCCATAAGCCTTAAGCGTCAGGGTATACTGATAAACTGAGAAAAAGTATATTTTATAATTGTCTTTTATCAGCCACAATTTATTAAATTTTAGCAATAAAATTCAGTTTGATTGAAATGTTTATCTTCTTGTTTCTAAGCATTGTCATATGGATTTGGAAAACTAGATTTGAACTAGTTCTAAAAAACATAATCATCATTTAAAATATCAGCAAGAGAAAACTCAAACACAAAATTGCAAATAGCTTTTTTAAATTTTCAAATTTCCCAATAGTTAAATGTACACCCACTGTTGCTTTTTCAATTATTCACTCACTATCACTTTATTGACAAAAGTACGAAAATGTATTTTATGTTTAAAATGGTTTTAATTGATCCATAAAATATGTAAAATATAAAACAAATGCAAAATATAAATATATGCACTAGATGATCAAATAGAGAGCCGACCAAATGGTGTCCAGATAAAACCAGAAGCGTTGGCGTACATTCGAATGTAGCCCGGCGGCTGGACGTGTCCCGAAACTTGATGTAGCGTTCTGGCTCGCTGAAGAATTAGCGCACGCAGGATTGGAATATGCCAACATGGCGCAGTGTAGAAGTGAAAGTATCAAAGAACGAATGTTGATATGCGATGAGTGTATGGAGAATGTGTCTGTTTCCGTTGTCCATCCTTTTGGTTCAGTGGGTTGGTGTACAGATGTGGTGAGTTGTGTTGGTGTTGTGTTATGTTATGGTGCTATCGGCTATGGTATATTGAGCTGTATCTTGTTAGGGTGCGCCAGTTTTTCCCGGGTAGAGTGGGAGGCTGCTTAACTCATTTAAACACCCAACATTTTCGCTTACTGCAATCGTAACAATTAGTTTAGCTTTTTGAATGGGTGGCAGCTCAAATTTTATTTCAGTTAAAGGTCCACGCGAATAATTTTCGAAATACATATCATTACGATAAGAATACAAATATTTATATTTCATTTTTTACGTGTCAACTCTTTTGCAAAATTATTTTTAAGCAAACATGAACAGACTAATTTTCGAAAATAATTTCCCTACGTTGTCTAATATTTTCAGTTCCACCAAACTGGTTGTAACTCATTGACAAAATATATCTCTCCGAGCATTTTCTAGAATTATTTTGATTTTTTATATTCTCTCCGAAGAAATAAAAGACATCATACAGCAAACTAGCTAAACAATTGACAGTATCGTTAGAAATTCAACTTAAATTTTTTCTGTTTTTCCGCTCAACTAATTACCATATAGTTACCATTCGCCATTTAAAGCTGTTGTGCACAAAATAAATTGTTTAAGGCACGATAGAGTTGCTCAGTCGTCCGCTTGATGCCAAAATTTCTACCGAAAACCCCAATAGAGCGAAACAGTGGCACAAGGCAAAAGCTAGAGAAATCAATGCAAAAAATTAAGAAGAACGAAAAAGCTGAAAACTAAAAGCCAAAATAAAAGGAAACAGGAAATCGCTGGAAATACAATTCAATATTTTCATTTTTCCCAACTAAACGGGCCAGAAAGTGAAACTAGCAGCAAAAACAACGACAAGAATAGAAATGGCGCAAAAATCCCTACCGCGGAAATAATGTGGATACATTGTTTTGGTGCGAATGAATTTAAAAGAAACTTTATTTTCACTTAAAATATTTCCAATTCATTTCTGTTCTACTTTTGTGCTTACTGGTTATTTTTATTATATTGTTTTTGTTATTTCGTTCTTATTATTATATTTATCACAGCTTAGTTGCACCGGCAAAATTGTCCTTCTGTTACACTTTGTCTACTTCCGTGAGGAACAACGATGCAGGAATGCAAGTGTGCGTATGTTAAAATATTTTCGTTTGCTAATCTCCTTTAGATTTTAGTTTTCTTTTACTGTTATTTTATTTTTAAGAATATGCATATTTATGTGTTTATGTATATGTTTGTATGTAGCTTTTGAACAAATTTCTTTTTGCCGATGGCTTCTCCTTCTGCCTACTCAACACTAAGCTTTAACTTTAACTTTGCAGTCTGCTTCTGTGTTCGTATATATGTATGCGAATGTAAAACTTGTCGGCCACGCGGGAACTCAGTTAGCAACTGTGTCATTGTCATTGTCGCAAATTATGCAAATTTATATTGACCGAGTTGTTATTCAAATTTAGTGCCACTCAGTTTGTCAAAGTTGTGAGGCCACAGAATTTTTTTTCCTGGCTTCTCATATAGCTTCAAAACTTTAGAAATTTAATTTAAAAAATAGAAAAAATGTGAACATTTTTCAATTACCCTCGAGCATATTTTTAATACCAATTACCAAACAACAAAGAACTGGTTTGAAAACATCTTCAATTTCTAACAATAATTTTTATTTTAATAAACAATAACGGTATATACATTCATCAGGTGGATGTTGAACAACTGCTGATTTTATGGAGGATGTTTTTGCTGGCTTTTTTCCGTGTCACAAAAATGAGCAGCTAATATAACCGGGAAGTCCTTTTTCATGTACTTATTTCACGAGCTTGATTATGACTTTTAGTTTTATGTCCCTGATAACATATTTTTTGTAGAAAACCATTACTTAAATTCAGGGGGCGTAAAAAATACTGTGACTGAATTCTCCATTTCGTGAATGAAAAATAATATTTTTTCTCATATCTGAATACATATAACGTATGTATGTTTCTACTACTGTGCCCAAAAAATAAAAATAAAAAAATAAACATTTGAATTTAAACTGCGCGCGTCGAAGGATTTGGAGAATTATTTTTTTTTTAGGTCAGTAGTACTGTCAGTCACATTTATGTCAAATTTCATGTCAAAATATTGATTAGTGTTTGAGATACGTGTCGTTTTGTGAGCTGCTAAAAGTGAGTTTTTCGTTTTTTGCGATGTCGAAATTTGTTGAGCAAAGAATTTGCATTAAATTTTGTTTACGGAATCAATTTTCTGCTGCGGATACGTTGAGGATGGTGCAAAAAGTCTTTGGTGATGAGGCTATGTCTAAAAAAAATGTTTACAAGTGGTATAGTGAGTTCCAAGCCGGCCGTGAACGTGTCGAAGACGAAGAGCGTCCAGGGCGACCATCAACCTCAACCGACGAAGCTCACGTTCAACAAATCAAAGATTTGGTGTTGAAAAACCGTCGATTAACAATTAGAGACCTTGCTGATGAAGTTGGCATATCGAAAAGCTCAGCCAATACCATTTCGAAGGATGTTTTGGGCCTCAAGCGCGTCAAATCTCGACTGGTACCGAAAACATTGAATTTTTTGGAAAAAAGGCGTCGCGTTGAAGTGTGTGAAACGATGCTTTCCAGCTACCAGGGGGTCATGAAACACATCACAACTGGCGATGACTTGGATCTATGCTTACGACCCCGAAACAACCGATCAATCGAGCGAATATCGTGCCAAAAGCGAGCCGAGACCAAAAAAATCGTTCCAAAGTCGCTCAAAAATCAAGGTCATGTTGACTGTTTTCTTCGATTATCGTGGTGTTGTGCATTATGAATTCCTTCCAACCGGTCAAACAGTCAACAAGGAATATTATTTGAACGTTATGCGTCGTTTGCGTAACGCTATCCGCCTAAAAAGGCCGAAATTGTGGAAAGACAATTCTTGGTTTTTACACCACGATAATGCACCATCCCATACTGCCCTCGTAATTCGTGATCATTTCGCCAAAAACTCAACCCATATCGTTCCGCAACCACCGTATTCACCTGATCTGGCGCCGTGCGACTTCTGGCTGTTCACCAAGCTCAAAAGACCGCTCCGGGGACACCGTTTTTATACCATAGAGGAGATTCAAGCTGCAGTGAAGACGGAACTGAAGGCCATCCCGGAAAGTGACTACAACAAGTGTTTCGTAGATTGGAAAATCCGTTGACATAAGTGCATTGCATTGGGAGCGGATTACTTTGAAGGGGATGAAATTGATTTGGAAGAATAAATAAAGAATTTTCAAAATAAATACAATGTCACCTTATTTTTTGTGGAAGAAGAAAAACCTGAAATAACATTTATGTCCCTGAGAAATAAGCTCACTCCCTCGAAGGTCAAGTGTTGAATAAATTTGTTTAAAGCCAGAAAAATACCTATTTTAGCACCTTTTAAGCCGCAGCGTTGAAAGCTAACTGTTAGCGGTCTACCCGAGTACACACTTCAATCGTCAGAGGACTTCTGTGTATATTTAAATAAGACCACAAATTTCAAAGAAAAGCAGAGGTTGTCGGTTGACTTTGAGGGGCTAATTATGCCGAGATTTTTAGAAAGAGAGAGGGAACGAAAATAACTGAATAAATTTTTAAATGTCATACATATTTACAAGTACCCATATAGTATACTTATATAAAAATGAGTAGTCATAATCTAAACGCCAATTTACGTTGTGGTTTTTATTGTGCTCATTGCCGCTAAATTGTGTCACAAGGTAATAAAAATATGTAATATTTTAGCACGGGAAAATTGGAAAGCTTCTTACCCAGAAAATTGGTTTCTTAGAAGACCACTTCATGTTCGCGAAAAGCGAATAGCAGTTACGAGATCCAGTTGGAAATGCAGGACGTTGATTTACCTTGATTTTCCCTTGCCTAATCGTAAAGGCGTATCTTATATTTAAAAGAAGTACAACTCATATAGGTTTGCTTGCAATTATAGACTTTAAAACATATTTGTACATTACATAGAAGGATGTTCCTTTTAGAAAAGATGTACTCCCTTAAAATTAGGAAATCTTGCAGATCTATAGCTTTTTCACCAATCTGTTTTTGTAAAAAATATATTTTTTGTTAAACAAGATGTTGCCTACACTTATGGTCGAAAGTAAAATAAAGAAGTTAATTGCATCTTTTGTTAATTACTTTTCCAATAAAGCGAAACATACAAGGCAACTGGCATAAAAGGTGTTTAGCTACAGTTTTTTATCCCCACGCCTAAATGTAGGCAACGGTTTTTATTCAGATATCGTTTTAGTAAGTAATGAAGATGAACTTATTAGACGAGAAAATTAACTACTCCATCAGGCGGTAAGCAAACATTAATTTCTTATTATGTATGAACTGCGGTTATACCTGTGGGACATGTTTTGCGAACCTTAATGTAAACACAAAATGTCAATTACCGTTAATTTAGTCACGGTTCTGTATAAAATATATTTCTATAAAGAGTAGAAGCTCCTTTTTTTATGACTACGCGGAATTGGTATAATAACAATTGAAAATCTCGACAGAGGGCAAATATTTATTTGGATCACATGGAAGACGAAATAGCTAACGGCAACTGTCAACAGAAGAGTAGTCAAGTCAAACACACACACACATTTACAGAAGAGGAATTTTTGCATCTAAAGAGCATGGCACCTTTTACAATACAACAAAATATAACCACATCAAGAAATTATTAAAATCGAGTAGGAAAAATAAGTATCGAGTCATGAGTTCTTTCATTTTTTTTGGCTGTCGACCTCACACTACTGGCTCATCTCCAGTTTCTTTGGAATTCAAATATTTAAATTTGGTGACTAAAAAAGCAAAGATAAAGTGAAATTTTTTGCCACTGTTTGTAGAGCGGCAATCATATTGAAAAATCACTTATAAAATATAAAAGAAATACAAGTGGAACGTGCATTTCTTCACGGCCGTTTGAAACGCGGCAAACGAATAGCAGTCGACAGCCAAAAGTCTCGCTGTTGATCAGCTCAACTATCGTTTGAGAGTTTGTGTACTGCAATGGGAGGCAAAAATATGCCAAAAATCATAACAGAACAATTGATGGAGTTATTTCGGGACAAACATTGCTGCGCCAGAAACCTTTATTAGCATACGTATACTTGTTGTTGCTTTTCGTCGGATTTAGTTTTCAACTGTTTTTTTTTCTCTTCAGTATTTGTTGTTATATTTTTCTTTTGTCACATCAACACTTAGCAATGTACTTGCTTTCATACAAGGTCTGTCGCAAAAGAAACAGAACTTTTTAAATTTATATGAAATAAAAAGTTTGATCTCTTGTTGACATTTCGTAAAAATTTTAAGACAATTGGATAGCTACAATCGATGTTATCGATCAACAAGTGACAGCATCTTTTGGTCATCGGTCGTAAAATGCATTTTGAACAAAGAGCAAATATTAAATTTTGTTTTAAACTTGGGAAAACGTTTACTGAAACATTTCAAATAATGGTGATCAGTGCCTATCCCGTAGTAATGTGCATGAGTGGTTTAAGCGATTCCAAGAAGGTCGTGAGAATCTCTGTGACGATCAGAAGTCACCGAAAAAAAGTCGTCCTTAGAAGTCAAAAATAAAGACAATGCCGAAATGAAGTTGGATTTTCTTGAAAAAGTGGTGCAAAACTGGATCAGCGTGCTCCTCAAAAGTTGCAATCTTGTTGGTGACATGTCCGAAACTAGATTCAATAATCAAATAAATAAATAATATTTACAATTTTATTTTATGTATTTTTTATGAATTATAATAACTCTAAAACACACTTTTAGTTGAAGTTCTGAAAATCCGATTTTCATAAAACCATTCATTCATTCCTCACGAAACGTTAAATATTCTTCGACTACAAGGGCTGTCGCAAAAGAAACAGGACTGTTAAAAAACCAACAAAAAATTAATATTTTTGACAAGTTATATTTTTTTATTCAAAGGTGTTTCCTTCTGCTTCGATACAGCATTTAGCCCGGTCAATTGGCATTTCAAATGAGTGTTTAAGGCCATTTTTCGGAATGCTCTTAAGAATATCGGTCGTCGCCTTTTGGATAGCTGAAATGTTCTGAAACCAGTGTTCTTTCATGGGCAAATGAAGTTTTCCAAATAGGTTAAAATCACAGGGTGCCAGATCAGGTGAGTAGGGTGAGTGATTAATGGTTAATATGGAGTTTTTTGTCAAAAAATCAGTGACAAGCGTCGACCGATGACACGGCGCATTATCGTGCAACAGGCACCAGGTAAAACACAGCATTAATCGTTTGGCCAGGTGGGACGAACTCTCGGTGTACAATACCTTAGGAATCGTAAAAACAAATCAGCATTTTCTTTATTTTTGACTTCTGAGGACGACTTTTTTTCGGTGACTTCTGATCGTCACAGAGGTTCTCACGACCTTCTTGGAATCGCTTAAACCACTCATGCACATTACTACGGGATAGGCACTGTTCACTTTTTTCATCATTTGAAATGTTTCAGTAAACGTTTTCCCAAGTTTAAAACAAAATTTAATATTTGCTCTTTGTTCAAAATGCATTTTAGGACCGATGACCGAAAGATGCTGTCACTTGTTGATCGATAACATCGATTGTAGCTATCCAATTGTCTTAAAATTTTTACGAAATGTCAACAAGAGATCAAACTTTTTATTTCATATAGCCACCAATAGGTGGTGCCACCAGAAACAGTTATATTTAAAAAGTTCTGCTTCTTTTGCGACAGACCTTGTATAATGCTCAGCAAAAAACTCTTTCGATTCGAGTCCCCTGCGCGAACAACGAAATAAAGAGTGCCCGCACATTCAATGAAAGGACCAAGTTCATAGTAGACTTTCTACACTTGGGATGTACAACTGGCGTGATCTCACAAAGGATAGAGGCAATTGGCGTAGTTTGATGTTTTCGGCCTAGACCGACTCACAACTGTACTGCTAAAGGAAAAGAAAATACCATAAAACTAGCTTTCAAGACTATTTCTGTTCCCGGAGCAAAAGTCATATATGTTTGAGCTAAAATCCAAAAAATATACTGCAATCTAAAAAAATGGGATTAGGGTTGCCAGCTTGGATAAATATTTACTAAATAACTAGGGTGTTTCATATATATTATTTGTATATTATTTTAGTTTTGCGAGTTCACATACATATAGGCTTCATGACTTCCAGAAAACTTGCTTGATTATGTTGTTATTACTTTTCATAACTCAACCCGAAATTAAAAGGAAATAGCTTTCCTAGAAAAAAAGTCCATCCAACATTGTTATTGTTTCATTGTATGTGAATATGCGCTGGATATCAGGACTTAATCATGCTCAAATATTATTTTCTTCTTATTCTTCGAAGAAATTAAAGAATATTTGTTCATCTTTATGCTTTCTGACTTATTTTTACAAACCACCTTGCTGGTCTTAATCCGCACATTTCTTCGGAGAAGTAATGTGTGTGAATGTGATTATTATGTATGGATTTTTGGGTACAGAAGCGTATGTTGCCACGAAGTGTGCATTAGGGTGAGCCAATAAACTAACATATCCAAATAATTGGTTAAAAGAAACTGTGTGCTGAGGAAAATATATCCCTACAAGGCTTAACTATACGAATTTTAGAATCGAAAATTCATAATGAAGTAGATTTTTAAAGTTAAAAATTATAGTCTTTTTAAATATAAGAAATTTTCTACTTATTTCCTAAATGGAAAACTTTGTATGCTCACCGATACCTTTTAAAGAAAAAAATTTAGTGAAAAATCTTTCCTTGTAGGAATACAAGCGTTTTTCCGCTGTGTGTAGTTTCTTTTGGACCTAAAACTGCGATGAGTTAGTTTTTGGTTCACCCTTATGTACTTGGTAACTCTGAATTATTTAAAGCCTTGACCAAAACATGATGCTCAGAAAAGTGACTCATACACATGGGCGTGCGTGAGTGTGAATATGCCGGCTTCTTTATTCAAATTTATTATTTATCCCACTTCATGTTACAATTTTGCAATTAAAATGCAACTTTTACACCATATTTGTCGATTTTGCATATACATTTAAATTATTGGTAAACAAAATTCCAATATTGTCCTTCAGCTTGTTATTGTACACGTACACGTACACACCAATGCATAGTTGTACTGCAGTAATTTGCCAAAGAGTTTAAACAGTATCCTGGAAGTCATGCAAACTACTCCCACAACAGTTTTTGCACACACATACAAAAATAAAGGAGATTTTCTGCAATGTCTAGCAATACTAGCACATACACATGTATCCTTGGCCGCAGGTGTTTCCTGAGTAACATGTTGTAATATTTGCATGTAGAAATATACATAATATACACTTGGGCTTTGTCTCACTTATCGTATATGTCTTATTTCATAACTTTTTGTCGTTCCAGAATTGTATGCACTCACTTATGTCTTTTAAGCGTATGCAGTGTTTTTATAATATTCCATAGTTTTAAATATGCATTATTAGTTTGTAGACTGTGCGGCAATTATTGAAATCTTCTAACTCAATTGGGTTGCAATGTTATTTGTCCGCAATGAATAACATTTGCAACAATATCACACAACCTCTCTCTGTCCCTCTCTCACTCTGCTCTGATGCTTTTAAGTCTTTGTGGCATTTCATTCATATTCAATTATTTTTTTCAATTATATAAGTATATATGTCCGGCCACTACATTGCATTCTCTTCTCTTCATGCTAACTAACTTATTACTTATTATGTCGTTATTCTGTAAATCGCCCAAAGTCAAGCGCAAACTATTCGAAATTTCCGTTATAGGAAATTGTATTATAGTCTTTTCGCCTTTACTTTTATTAATTTAATTGGCTTGTAAGTCTTGCCGCTTGACTTACTTAGATAGATACCGAATTACTTGGTTTTTCAGGCAACACAGCGTAATAATATTTCTGGTTTGTACTTCATATAGAAGTTTTGGATCGAATTTCTTCCAGTTTCTCTTATTTTGGATTTGGAACGGTAAGCTAACGACCTATTCTATTATAACATCAAAGCCTTTCTTTATCCTCTGCAGCAAGATTTTTTTTTTTCCTCTCACGAATAGCGTGCATTAGATCACGAAAATGGAGAGAATTTAATGTTCTCAATGAGCTTCCATCTCACATTAATTTGGTGTTAGTGTACCAAGCTATTGTCCTTGTATAAATAAATGTGTTTCTCTATATTTCAGTTTTCTCTATATTTCACCTTTTTGTGTTATATCTTGAATAGTTTACTCAAACGTTTTCTTATTAAAATCCTTTATTTCTATAATATCATTATTGTATGTAATAGGTTAGGCTACAAGTAGTGTTTGTTTATATACTCTGCATATTTTCCTGCGATTATGGTTAAGAAATAAATTTTCATTGAGTTGAAGCGTTATGAAAAGATAACACATATTAATTAAAATATGTTACTCAACACCGTGGCGAATACTGAATATGAAAATCAATTGGCTTGCAGGGTACGTTATAATTATTTAAAGCTCTGTCAACGTCATTGGGACTTATTACAGTCACACCAATAGACTCTTTGCAATTTACCGCATCTATTTAAATACTAAGCACATTTTCTTAAAATAAAAGCATAAAGTTCATCAAGGCTTCTGCTGTCTGCCGGCCTACATTTAGCTCGAAGCAAAAGCCTACAATTATCTCCGTTTTATACTCCATTTTACACCATTACCAACTGCCCGTTTTTGTGATTTTTTGTCTGTCCTTTCGCGCTTGATATTTATCGACTCGCAGTTGACAAACTTACACCAACTAAATTGCAACTAAACCATTTACTATCCACTTAGTTCACAGAACGTACTTGGAAAAGTTTTCTGCTTTGCCTTACGCAACTATTTCCGTATATTCTTTGCATATATTTAGAACTCTATGGATTTTTTATAACAATGTAACAACTTAGCGTACAACTCTATTCACATTCTCATACACTTTCCCACCCATGGCCTTGCGCCAAATGCAAAAATTGGTTCGTTGCACTCTAAATGCGCCGCCCGAAATGCTCATGCGAGTGTGCTTTCCGGCATTTTGCATAGCGTTTGTTGTGCTCCATGCCATGGCGCCGTCCGGACCAAATCCGTTTATATATTATGCGTCATGGTCTAGTTATTACAACCTAAAGACGGTTGGTTGAACTTTAGTCCACTGCGAAAAATTAATAATTTCCTAGAAAATTATGAATATACTTGTATGTACGTTTTTACATATAAAACGTAATAAAATGTGGAACTGGAATTGCTAGGAAACAGATAAATTAAAGTACTTGGGAAGCGACTTACTACTAAGGGTTCTAGTGTAAGGATAGGCCACACTATCTCTTCAAGGTAAAGCAGAAATTAAAAAAATAATAAATTCATTAATTTCATTAAAGGCTAATCGAAGAATATTGAGCTCATCTATTGAATAGCTAAGTAGTAAGATGTACAAGTAACTGAAATCCTCAAAGCTTACCGTTGCTTCTTACGATATGGTGCTTAACAGCAAATTGAACAACATTGTCATCTATAGTATTTAATATTACCCTAGTATACTTATAAAACGAATGAATAGATTTACTCAAACTATCCACAGGTTGGTCGAAACTGAATATTGTCTTAAGAGGGTTTAAGCCACAAAGTCCGCAAAGACTAATTTCAAATTGTTAAGGGGGTATTCTAGTCTAGAATTTTGAAAAAATCGATTTAAAATTCCTATTATTTACCGACTTATAGCTATTTTAGTAATGTAAGTATAGACTGCCTGCAGTTAGACTCAAATCTTTAATCGCGTTTTTCTCGAAACTACTATTTTCAACACTTCTGACATGATTTCTCAAGTTCTAATGAACCGATTAACTGGACCTTCTTTATATATCTCTCTATGGTTGGAACTAGGATTATTAAAAAAATTGGATTTTTACTATTTTTAAAAAATTTTGCCAAAAAACGGGCAAAAAATTCAAAAGTCGCCATTTTTCAAATTGTTAGACTGCATTTTGGTTAAATATTTGTTTTTTTCAGTATCACCCAAAGTGTTGGAATTGTTGGCGTTGAATAAGTAGGAAAATATCCGCTTTTGTTTTAAGTTTATAATAAGGCAAAGGTTGATTGGGGTGAATAGAGTGGTCGGTTTAATCAGAAGTTACATATTTAAATTTAGTAACCGGCCGTAATTTACTTGTATAATTATCGGTCGCTGATATGCTTTGATAAGATAAAACTAGCTTCTGGGCTTCCAAGATATTTGAGCCGAGATTAAATCACCTAGTTTCTAGCTTAAATCTAAATAGGGTTAGGAATTCTCTTTACTGTATTATGTCTCGGGTTTTCTCCATGTTTGATTTCATTGTCAGTTAAAAAACATGACATAGATATAGCCTGGACAATGACGATAGATTATAGCACTGAGAAAGCTTCCTAAGCAAGACGGAACCAATTAATTTATCTGAATTTCTCGAAAAAATTAGGTTGCACTCAATTACAACACGGTTGTGGCTGGTATATCTTATACGGCGTCTTCCACAGAGAAGTTTCAATGCCTCTTTTCTTTCACATTCACTCAATGATTCACATTTTTCTTGTAGTTCCTCTCCATATTCTTCTGGCTTTCATCAAAAAAGCATATAGAAGCATACATTAGTTGTGAGATCTAGGTTAAACTTTAAGTTAGGTGTCGCTTACAATATTTTCTTGCTCTGTTTACTTCGCTTTTTTCACTCGGCTTTCTATTTCACTACATTATTTAACGTTATCTCATGACAACATTGTATCATAAAATCTTGGTCGTCTAAGAGGCGTTAAACTGAATTGCAGTATGCTTTCTGGTAAATATATTTGACTCTTTAACTAAGTATAAGGAAAATTTTAATTTATAGCCACGGCCGGTAAGCAAAATTTGCAAACTGTCATTAGAAATTTAAGTTCCCTTCATAAGTTCGGCACTTTGGCTATGATAATTGATTTCGTGGAACCGGAATGCCTGGCAGACGACTATATTATGTTCTTGTCTTGTTTTTCCCTTAAAGCTTATTGTCATGAACTTAAAGAGGTAAAATATAAGTAAAATTGACAAAGGAGCTGCAGGAAAAGTATGAGAAAAGTGTTTAACGACAAAATGTTGGTCTAAGGACGAAAGTCGCTGCAAACTTTTAACAAGTGGAAATGGATAATATAAAGTAATTTGAAGCGTTTAAACCAAACAAGCTAAACAAAAATGAAAGTAAACACATTCACGCATACACAGAAGCGCATGAGTAAGGAAGGATATTAAAGGGAAAATCTTAGAAGTGAATGGAAACGTATTTAGCATACGACCGTGCAAGTCATTTCAGTAACTCAGCTACACTGGCTTTATAGTGACCCACTTTCGGCAAATCGTTATGCGAGAAGCGAGCACTTACAGCCGTCAATAGACATCAGGCGCTGCGGCTTCGGTGCCTTACTTCTCCCACTCTCCCAATAGATTCAAAAATAGCGCACTGACTTGACTGCGAACTATATTAAAATGCAGGGCACTTTACATGCAACATCAGCCATTGGTTTATAATAAGGACGATTATTGTTTTTCCTTTTCAGCTAATCTGCCCATATTATCCGTATCATTATCATACTTCGACATCTGTGCAAACCACAGATGGTTTTCGCTTGGACGCCGAGCGCCTGATGTTTTGTGGTTTAAACCGCCGACAAATCATCGGGTAACAAAAAGGGTGGCGATATCAATGTGTGCTTTTAGTAATATGTTCTATGGTGCTATTTTCGAACCCACGGGAAGTGAGTTAACTTTGGACGAGAGTTGGTGTAGCTCCGCCTATTTCTAAGTGAAATTTCATACCTCACATATTCTTGACCAATCTGAAGTACATTTGGTAAAATTTTTCATTAGGAATTCTCTACAAATCATCCAATTTTGGCAGAGCTCTTCAATTATGTTATAGTCCATTTTAACAGACGGCATTTTTTCTCCAACTTAAGAATGTAGCATCTTTTGAATGGTTAATCTCTTTAACATTGCAACAACATGTAACAATTTTGATACAAGCACCAGCCATGAAAGATTCGGCGTTCATAATGTTGCTTGTTTTTGATTTTGTTGTTGTTTTCGCCTGAATTGACAAGACCTCGCTTCATTTTTTCACTGATTTTCCATCATCTCTCCACAAACAAAAGAAAACTGTCCGTTCTCAAATATTCTATCTTTTTGTAGTCTCTTCAGCCGTAGCGCATACGCCAAACGCTTTCTAGAGCAAATTTCGTACATGCACTGGCCAGCCGGCAGCTCCTGTCGACCCTCAGCCCATACAAAACAAAATTTGAGGTAGAACTAGGCGCTATGTTGCTGGAAAAGTTTCCAACAAAATAACCTAAGCTACAGGTAGCGCTAACAAGTGCATCCTAAAAAGATCCGAAAATACTTGGATGCTCTGCAAAGTGTTTGTTAGAAGCTTGATTGCGCTAGAAACTGGATATATGATTAGGGTGCTCATCCACTATACAATGTTAAAGGACTTCAAAAATCAATTCAAAAAGATAGCTGGAATTTAGTGAGAGTAGAAAAGATGAGCTGATACTCTTTTTATGTCGTCTACAGATTATAAATACAATAGATGTTTCTAAACTTAGCATGTATAAGCTATGTCACGAGGTTCTATAGGTCGATACCTGCTGGCTTTACAAACTCGATCCTATCGATTGCTGGGATGAAGATACGCAATAGGAATATTTCGGTAAATGCCATATTTTCAATAATCATAAGGAACAGGTACTTCATAAAAATCTCGAAAGCTTAATATTCTAAGCCATTAGCATTGGAAAAACCATCCAATTTACTTGTCTTAATATAATCACCTTTCCAACAATTCCGCCATACAATTGATTAAGCATGAAGCTTTTCGGTATTTTCAGACGACAATCCGCTCTCCAACAGTTTTCTTCTTAGATTTATTATATCAGTAAAATTAGTCTATAATTATATTATGTTTCTCAATCCACAACTCAAAGATATTGCCATTCAAGAGACACGTGGGTTACCTTTTTTCTACTCAATGTTTAAACAGTTTGCTTTCTAGTACCCATTCCTACTGGAATTATACAGCCGACGAATCTTTGAAGTTTGATAGCTTACAACTTCTTGAGGTGTCAGGCAGTGCAAGTCGTAAATCTGCGGTTCAAGAGACCTCTATAAATAAATCGTTTGAAGCCACATGTTTAAACATTTCACTAGGACTAATTTACCGGTCAGTATCTACTTGTAGGGTAGTTAAATATCTGAAGGCAGAATCGGTAATAATGAAAACAGCCATTTCTTCAGCCCGATAAATTCATTGTCAAAGAAGACCCCTTAATTCTAACCGGAAACATGTTGTTTAGAGTAAGAGCTCACAAACTAACGTTGACTTTATTTCTGTTTTTGTGTCCATATTTCAATTTTGCTTTCATAACGTCTAAATGGTCCTAAAAGACAGACCAAAGTAATGCCTGGAACTCAATAATTCATTTTTCAGTAAAAAAAACTTATCTTACATTTGGATGACTCATGTGCATTACCTAATGGAAATAAAGTTTTCCAGCAAATTTGCAAGCCCTAGCTATGAGCTTTCAAGTACTCCTTAAATTGTCTCATTTTGTATTCCTCTGCATAACTCGCACTTGCCTGCCGAAAACCACCTGCAGCGATGCAATTTCACAGCTTCTTTGACGGCCATTTCTTTACTGAATGTAAATGTCAGAGCTTTAATTGTCTGTTGCCAAATTCACTACTGTTTCTGTTAGTGTTATTACAGCGGTGTGTTAATGCTCTCGATTCACCAAAATACTACATATTGATTGTTGTTTCCAATCATGTTCCCTTCACGTAAAGTTAAAGTGTTGATTTCTTCCCTTCTTCTCTTAATTAATTTTCGAAAAATTTCCTGCTGCAAATTATTTTAACAAATTAAAAGTGTGTGTATGTGACTGTTTACCAACACGCGAATTTCACATAATACTTCATGCTATCCTCTGTGGCCCACTTTGCCGGCCGGTCACTTTCGGTCAATTCGTGCGCTCAATTTGGGCTAAGCAATCAAAGTCATCCATCATCATGTATTGAATCGTGTTGACGTTTTAGCGAAAACATATAGTATTTTTTCGCAGATATCACTCTAGAAAATGTTTCCAAATTTCACGTATGAGATGAATAAGTGATTTCGAAAACACATTTTTTGTAAAGAACCGTTAGATTCATCTGAAATTTGATATTCATTTTTACAATTTTTACTTGATCTGGTTGCCAGGAGTATTTCACAGGACAATAATATGTTATTTAGGTATGCACTTTGCTAATCTATAGTTACAGGTACCTGGTAAAAAATGCGATAGTCAGGAATAATAAGTAGAATATTACCAAATCTCTTGAATCTATTCACTCGTCTTCCCAGCGCGGTCGAAATAATAAGAACGGAGACAGATTATGCATAACAGGATAATATTTGTCACTTCCTTAGTATTGCCTCAATATTGATTTTTGAAAAGTTTCTTTCATATATGAGACCAATAATAGTCTAAGGCTTAGTACTTCTCGAGATAGTCGTGCAATGTTCCATTCTCTTTCATAAATAAGAGCTCCACTTTCAACAATATTCCTGTAGTTGAAAAAAAAATCTAAAATTTCGGAAATATTTTATAAAATTTTAAAATTCTAAGTATTTCCAGTAAAGAACTACGCCCATGCTTTATTACATATTCAACCTCAAAAGCTTTATAATTGATTCATCAGTGAATTACGTTCGTAACTAAAGTCCTTTTAAGTAATATTATTTAATTTCCCTTCTAAACAAAAGTAAGAAACGAAATTGAAAATTCTGCGAAAACATATTAAAGTGGAAAAGCTTAAATGCCTTCTGCCTGCCGCTGGCATGCATGCAAATAGAGAGTCATAAAAGCAGGGGAAATTCACTAAAAATTCATTGCTTGCAACATACTCTTATTAGACTTTCCGTGCATGCAACAACGTATCGACGATATTGGCAGCAAACAGTGGCACCCAAGTCTTCAGTTTCCTTCACTCTCTACTCCTTCTTCTTGGCATTTCATTGTTTCGGCTATCACTTTACCTGCTGCTGCTTAGTATATGTATGTCTGTGCTCGTGTGGCAGTATATTAGAATTGACATTGCCTGCTGTGGCAGCTGTTGTGACTCCCCCGTTGCATCTTCGTTTTCATTGTTGTTTCTTCTTTGCTTGTAGTTGTTGTTATTAGGCTAGGTGTTTTCGATTGTAGGCACGAAGCCTACAACACTTTAGCAAGTAGTTGGTTCTCACCAGCGCCTCGGACTGGCAGCAGTTCGCTTGTTAGTTTCTTATTACTAATGCATATAGACAAATGTGTATGTGGGTATGTAAGTAGTTGTAAGTGTAGCTGCCTTTACACCGCTTGCCTACTATGTCCTTATATATTCAATTTAAAACTTTTTATTTATATTTGTAAATGTACATACTTACATATACGTATATAGTATATACATATTGGACATTTATTTACCTATTTGCAATTACACAAGAAGCAACTGGCTTGGTGTATTTGAACGAATATTTGCTTAGGCAAAAACGACTATGTCGCTGGAGCTATTTAAGAATTTAGGGCTTTAAATGATACTGAGTGTATTTATATGTACATGAATTTCTAGTTTCGAATTTTCAACAATAATTGCTAATAGCTATTCCCTATAGTTCGGATATACCCTTATTTGGATACAAAGTATAAAGTGTGGTGTAGTGTAGTAAAACTAATCAGTAAACAATAAATTCACAAATTCAGAGCCGAAATTGTGGTTTCATAGAGAGCAACGAAGTATAGAAGAGAATATTGTAGCTTAAAAGTTTTCAAAAAGTGGGCATGGCTCTACCTCTTAGGAGGTGAAGTGTACATATTTCTGAAGCCATTAAAGCTGTATAAAGCAAACTTCCAAACAACAAATCTTTATAGCTCGTCCCCATATATTATTAAAAAAGACCGTATATTCATCACGGCTAACATTCATATACCGGTTACTTTGAAAAACCATAAAATTGAAATAACTCACCACGCAAACACGACAGAAGCCATGATCCTTGAACATTAGTGTATGAAGTGTTTGGTTGCACTCAAACTTAGCGCGTCCTTCCTTATTTTACATTACTTTTTGTCACTACATTTTGTCGTGATAATACACAGAGGCTATAGCACAACATACCTATAAATATACATATAATATATATGTAGGCATGCATACATGAATTAGGGCATCCGTTATTTACCATTTTTCACTCCACAAACAAAGTGAGTATGATCTTTTCCATAGAACCACTTCTTTAAAAGTGATTAGCAGATATGCAGTAATTATACTGAGCATTCACTCAATTGATTTATAAAAGTACATTCTGTGTTGCTCATACGACATGGTGTACCATATATAATGTATATTTGAGCATAACTATAACGACGTATAACATTTAAAGGAAGGTGTTGTAAAACTTATTTTTACCGCAGGGAGCCGGAATGAATCAAATACTTTGGGTACAGTTCATATGACCGTTCACATCAGTACTTTATTAAGAACTAACAAAATGGATTACACAAATCTTAAACGTAACCGAAAAATGTTGTTGTTGTAAGGAGAAACCTATGGCCAGTCGTGGTTGCCAGATTTGCTGCCTCTTTGGCTGGCGCCGATAACGCCATGTATTCAGCTTTAGTACTGCTTAAAGCAACAGTCACCTGTGTTTTACTCTCCCAAGAGAATACACAACCTGCCATTGTGAATGCATAGCCAGTATTGGACCTTCTGTCATCTACGCTGGTGCCCCAATATGCATCTACGAAGCCCTCTGTTTGCTTATTCGTCTTTCTGAAATGAAGCTTTAAGATTTTCGTTGCCAAAAGATACCTTAGTATATGTTTTGTCGCTATCTCATGTTTAATATGAGGATTGCAATTTCTTTGCGCCAACTTGCTGACTGAATGTAAGATGTCGGGCCTTGTCGTTACTGTAGCATTTAGTCTTTCGTATTCAATTGTAGAACATTGAATCTTGAAACCAAGATCAAGTGGAGCAGACGCTCCGCGACACTGCTCAATACCGTACTGCTTTAACAAATTTTGTACATATTGAGAGTGACCAACAGATATATCGCCTACGCTGCCAACACGTTCAACCTCCATTCCAAGAAAATTCTGAATTATGTCTTTGTCAACAATATCGAAACTCTCAGCGATTTGTCTCTTTACCGCCAACAGGTCTAGCTCGCTCGAACTTGCCACGATAATGTCATCAACGTAAACAGCAATGAAGATGTAATTTTTATCAGTCGATGTACCCTTCTGGTTGTTCCATATACACCTCATCGTCTATCTCGCTGTTGAGGGACGACGTTGATACATCCAGTTGATGCATATGCAGTTCTTTTTCAGCTGCCAATGCAAACAGCATTCGTATAGTAGCCTAACGTACAACAGAGGAAAATGTTTCGTTGTAATCAACGCCATACCGCTGGCTACACCCCTTAGCTACTAACCTCGCTTTGTATCGTTCAACGTTTCCATTTTTATCTCTTTTTTTCATTAAAAACCCATTTACAAAAAATTTTTCGTTTTCCAATTGGCAAATCAGTTAATAACCGTGTTTGGTTTCTAATAAGAGACTCGTATTCTGTGCTCATAGCCTATTGCCAGCGTTGACAATTTTTGCTTGGCATTGCTTCTTTTACAGTGTTCGGTATCTTGTCACTGCTATCAGCTAAATTAACCGTATGAAACTTTTTGCTCGAACGGCCAGGTTTACCAGAATTTTCGACCTACCTCTTCTTCGTTTTTCGTTTGCATTTATTTTACTTGTGCTATCATTTATGCTTTCGCTATCGTCCTGTACTTCAAGTTCTTCGCCTGTTTCATTCTCTGCTTCTTCTGAAGCTGTTTCATATTGCTCTTCTTCAAGATGAAGATTCGCCTCTCTTTCAAAGTTTGAACTTTCTTCACTATGCGATTTTTTGGTACTGTTTCTATTTCGACTATCACTCGTTCAGTTTCTTATTCTCGTATGCTTGCGGTCCTAGATATATCAAAGATGACATCTCGCTTCTCAAAAATTCGTACAACTATCAACTATTCGTACAAACGATATGCTTTTGCTTTCAAAGATTAACCAACAAATGTATACTCTTTACCCTTTTTACGAAACTTATGGTGTTGACTTTTTAATAGACCAACTGCTTTTGAACCAAATACGAGTAATGACTCACAAAGTCCAGCCTGTACAAGCATACTGCGAGCCATCTCTACGATCGTATGATTCGCGCGTTCCGCTTCTCCGTTCTGTTGAGGAGTATAGGGGACTGTCAACTGCCTTTCTATACCGTTTGTGTTAAGGAAATCATCGAACTCACGGTTGACATACTCATTGCCACTTCTTAACACCTTAATTCGTTTCTCTGTTTGACATTCTACTAGACTTTTAAACAATTTGAATTTCTCTAGTACCTCATTTTTATGTTTCAAAAAATAAACAAACATGAGTTTAGATTTGTCGTCTATAAAAGTTGTGAAATAACGCGCAGCACCCAGAGACACTTTTGGTATAGGCCCATATACATCAGAATGAATTATGTCTAACAAATTCACCGAACTATGCCCACTGTTTTGTGGGAATGGATTTGAGGTTATTTTTGTTTTCATACACACGTCACAATTTATGGTGTTTGGTAATTTTTTCAAATCAAAACCATTCACCATTTTCTTATTAGATAGTTCTCTTAGGCTTGAAAAATTCAAGTGGCTATAGCGTTTATGCCAAGTCATAAAGTTCTCTTCTGCTACACCAAAACAAGAATGCTCACTCTTGCAGTCAAATATATATAAATTATTTTTCTTTGGAGCTTTTAACACAACATTGGGTTTTTGATTTCTTATTGTCGCACAGTCATTTTCAAAACATATAGTTACACCATTGGCGTAATTTACCGATGCTAGCATCACTCTTTCTTTACTTTGTCTGAAACAAACACTCTACGCTCAATGCACATGTAAGTAGACGCACCACTATCAATGCACCACGATGATCTTGGCTAACCCCACACATCTGTCGCCGCTAGCACTGCAAATGAACACTACTCATTATAATCGGTGTTTTTTTCCTTTTTCGGCGCCTTATATTTTGATGCCATATGCCCACGCTTGCCACAGTTGAAACACTTTCCGCTGAACTGTTTCTTCGAAAACCATGGCCATACGTGGCTGCCAGATTTTTCAACAGAAGGCATTTACGAAAAAAATTATTCAGATAATTTTTGTAGAGCGGAAAATTTTGTACTAGAGTATTATTTCTCTCAAAGTTGTAAATTTATTTATGTTGTAGGCAAATTTATTAGAAAAGATCTTAAAATTCTATGTAATTTTTAAGAAAAGGTAAAAGATTTAGGAACGGTTTAATCTGAAAGTATGGAGCTTGTTTACGATGAAGTTGGAAATAAAGTACACTCTAATATGGATATATATCGGAATGTTTTTTTTTTTTTTTTGAACTATTAATTTTTTCAGTCCTATCATGAAATCTCCTTGAGAATACCCTACAAAAAATTTCCTTAATATTAACATTAAGGACTGGACCAAGACATATAAAAATTTTACATTGAAAATACACAACATATACATATAGGCTGTACTTTATATATATTTAACTTCAAAAACCTGTTCCAATCGTGGTTACGCACTAAGGTTTACATTTCAAGACATACATGTGTAAATATGTGCATGCCAATATCTACGAAAATGTAAATTTTTTCCACCGATTTCAAAACAGAAAATTGGTTATTGCATTTATGAATAATTCGGCATCATTTAAGCTTCCTACTGAGAAAACGAACTTTCTAAAATTCGTATAGATTTCATTTGAATCATAAAATATATTCGCATAAATATGGTAAGTTTCGTTATAACTCTCTACTTCATGTTTAGTAATTGTCGTATTTCCACTTCCATTTTGGCCTTTAAATATATCAAAGGCTAGTTTCTGTCATAACGTTAATTTTCTATTTAATTTTATTTAAACTGTCCGAGCTAATAAATTGCTGAATATGCATAGAAAATCACATATCACCAAATATTTGACATATTACCAAATAATTCCTAGAAAGCTACTCAGCGCTTTAATGCTCATCTGCAATAAATTTCAATTGACAAAGCTTCTGAAAACGCAATAATTTGCATTTTTCATGGCTAAAAAATAATTTGAGAAAAGCGTTGGGGAAATATTTCCTTTTATTACAGATGCACGTGAAAAGGAAGTAATAATTATATGTAATTATAGTTGTCGGTTTCCGGTGATTTTCATTTTATAGTATATTGCGTTTGCTATTGGCGTTAATTGGATAATTAGCTGAAATGAATATGTGTACAAATAATCGCAATAATCTTTTTTATATTTAGAGCAAAATTAATTTATTTGTAATTAAATTGGTATCTCCGTACGCTAAATAAATAATCCCATTTACTGCGAAAACCCGTAAAGCATAATGTGGGCAAAAAGTAATTTAAATTTCGCGCGAAAATCCATTCTTCGAAATACTTTTTTCCAGGTTGGTATGACTATCAGTGACATCTGCTCTAAATGTCACATCAAACTAATCGTTAGTTTTTAGTATAGACTTTTCTTTCTGAAGTACATAAAGTGCATTCGGCAATTTTTACGATGAGTGAAATTTTTCAACATTCTATTCTATTAAATTTTGTGTGCGGAGTAAAATTTCTGGTGCCAAAAATGGCTACGAAAGGTGAAAGCGCCATTGGTTCCAAAACCACTCAGTTCTTTCAAAAAACAGCATTGAGTTAACGTTTGTGAAACAATCCTGTCCAACCACCAGGATGTCATGAAACGTGTTATTACTGGCGATGCTTACGACCCGGAAACAGATGATGGACCAGCCGAATATCGAGGCAAAGGTCAACCGAAGCCGAAAAATGACGTCAGAGCAGGTCAAAAATCAAAGTTATGTTGAAAGCTTTCTTCGATTATCGAGGTGTGATGCAATCCGAATTCTTCCGGACCAGCCAATCTGCAAACAAGGAATACTATTTGAGTGTTATGAGTCATTTGCGTGAAGGTATTCGCTCTTGATTTGTTAGCTCGCTAATGCATACTGCATTGGTTCTTCAAGAGGTTAGGTTAAGTTCGGTTAGATGGCTGATCAGAGATCACACGTAGACTAATAATGTAGTCCTTTATGAAGCCATTGAAAAAGAACTCCCGTGTTCGGACTTACAGATTTGCGAAGCGCTTTGTAGGCAATACATAATTACAAAGGCGCTTAACTTCAACACCCGCCAGTTCGGTGGGATGTCCGAAGGTATGCGCCCCCAAGTGTCTAAGTCTTGACCTCTCAAACGCGGGATAGTCAAGAAGGAAGTGCTGGCTTGTTTCTACCGCATCCTCTTCCAAGCAGTTTCTACAGTCGGCATCCGGTAAGATTCCCATTCTTACCGTATGTATGCCAATAGTCCAGTGGCCTGTTAAGAGTCCCACTGCTAATGAGAGGTTAGCCTTACTGAGGGCTAAGAGATCATTAGATCTTCTGCGATCTATCCTGGGCCAAAAATCTTTTGCGACCGCACAAGTACCGTTGCTGGCATCTAGTAGTAGAACACAAGAGGATACAGGAACACCGACCCGTTCCCATTCTCCCAATAATGAATCTAGGGTGCCCTTCCTTGCTAGCTCATCAGCTTTGCGATTCCCTGCTATTCCGCTGTGGCCCGGCACCCATACTAGTCTAATCACAAAAACTGCCGCTGCTAGAGAAAACGACGTTAGACATTTTTCGACCAACCTTGAACGCACTGTGAATGAGTTCAAGGCTAGTATTGCCGCTCTGCCATCTGAGTGAATGGTCACTTCCCCAAAGGTGGATTCACTCCGTAGCAGCAAATCTGCTGATACCTTGATGGCTGCAACCTAAGCCTGGAATACACTGCAGTAGTCGGGAAGTCTGAAACAGGAGTTGATAGAGAGCTCTCGACAGTAAACCCCTCCACCAACCCTCCCCCAAGCTTTGACCCATCCGTGAAGAAGCGTGCTGCCCCTCTCCTCCAACGGCTTTTTCTCACCCATATCTCCTTCTTCGGTATATGGGCAGAGAAGGAGCCGCCAAAGTTCGATATGGCGACTCCATGATCCAGATGATCCGGAATGCAGTCAAAGCTTGTAAAGATATCCGAATGTCCAGATACGCGTTCTGTTAAGAATCCAGATTCTCTGAGTCTGATAGCCACCCTGGCTGATTAGCGCATCCCGTTGAAACGCTTTCGAGTTTCTTTGCAAGTGTGGTCTTCCCTAAAGCCCTCCACCACATAAAGACACCATAAAAGAAGATGGGCTTGACTACCGGTGCTACCGGCATCTTATATTTTCTGCTGAATAAAACCATTTCTGTTTTATTTGGTTTAATGGCGAGTCCACTTCCGACCGCCCATTTTGTTACAACGCTGAAATATCCCTGCGTCTAGGCAGGAAACTCCCTCGATATCAAGGAAGGTCCCAACATCGAAGTCCTTGGCTTCAATGACATCCTCGAGCCATGAGACCTGCCTTTACGATAAGCATGTTGTGCTCCTGATAGATAGTCTCTCGGAATGCGCCTCCTTACATACCAGTCCATCGGTCTCTCCAGAGTCTTAAGTAGGAAAGAGGAGAAGCTGATGGGCCTGAAGTACTATAACACCAGCGCTTTTAACGATTTCGCTAAAGGTTGGCTCATTTCCCGTTCGCGATTTCTTACCAAGGAAGATTTCTCCCTCGTGTGACCTGGTTCCGTTCTGTTAACGGTCCAACCTATCGGTCCAACTTCTTGGCCACTCGTCTGCTTCAGATATCGGACCTCAGCCACCACGTTTCACGATCTTGGCCGCCAATCGGCGGCCTGACTTTAGCTTCCTCGCTAAAGCTGCCTTGCTTCTACCCCCTGTGTATCCTGTCATAATTCTGGCAGACGTTTTCCTTTAGTCGCCTTTTATGATCCCAAGATTGTCTCAGTGACGAGGCCAAGGCGAGGGTTGACGTACGCCCTTATGAGGCAATACGTTCAGAGCCGACCAGCGCAAAGAAGGAGTCATCTCAACTTACACCTACCACGCCAGCTTAACGACGACGGGGGAGAAACGTACTCTGAGGCCTGCCAACGTCTTAACGGGACGGCGGCGGTTGCGACATTAGCCCGTCAGCCATTTCTGATGAGTGTCACCTCATCATACTCAGGTACCAGAATGCCGCTGCCACCAGCCTAGGGTTCTACCAAATCTCGAGTTTGTCATGCTTATGTATAACTCAAGAGAGAGGACATATAGTATAATGCAAAGTCAGACAAAATTATATTTCGAGTTCTACAAGCATCCAAAGGAGAGGAGGGTACAAAGTTCTTCGCTCATGGTATCCTGACTCGGGGTCTTATAAATTACAAGAGAACTGATGATGCTACTCAATTTTTTTTACTGCTAGTCTAGACATACCGTAATATAAAAGGCCGATGAGGTTTTAAAATCAAAGAATAGGTGTTTGGTTTCAATTTAGTTCTTGTTGGTAAGTAAATATAATTACACTGATATCGGAACCTATGGTTTTCTTTTACATAATACACTCGACGTTGGATTTACTAGGAAGACAAATTCAGTCAAGCATGCTTTCATCCGATAAAATTCAGTATTCGTTATTCTCATGACATTAGAAACCTTCTTCTGTCTTAACCGCGTCATTTCTAGATTTCCAAAATGCCCGTTAGGTTAATAATAGTTACAAATAATATGTGGGAAAATGTCTTCAGAGATAGGTCCACTATGTAGATGGTGCTGGTTTTTACAAATACACTATCAAAGCAACGTCTCTTTCATTATCGAAAGAATATGTCTAAATTAGTTTTCTTTCAGTTTTCCATACGATGGATTTAGTTTATTACAGACAATAACTAAACCTCTTTTAAACCTTTAATATTAAATCTATTAAACATTTTCTTGTTATTTAACTTTTCGGCTCATTCTTCATCACAAAATGGCCTAACGGTATCCGAAATTCGCAAACAACCCCTAAAAACATTTGAGGAGCATTTAAAGATATAATAAATTTGCAAACGTCAAGAGTTTTTGTGATTACTAAAATGCGAAACTATTGTGAGCACATAAGTCAATCAAAGCCTACAAAACAAAGATTAGAATACAGAACCCATAGCGACTGCTTATAAAAGAAGGCACTTGCAGGAAATGTGAAAAATAAAAGTTCAAGGGACGTGCTGACAGCATGTAGTGACGCCACAATACAACAACTAAAAAATACTGAAGAATCAAATATTTTCTCGAATAAGAATTGAGAGCCGAAAATTTTATAAACATATCACCAAAATATGAAGGTCTTGCGGCCAAAAGTGGTTTTTTGGTATTGTACAAGTTAATATCATGAAAAATATGACATGACTACTAAAGAAACATATTCTTGCCTAGCAGCATAGCAACCATAATCTTTTTGGTTGCCATTTCAATAATGTCTATCACTAATGTTTAAACGATGATATTCTCAACCAGCTGCCAATAAAACCACAGCTGTTTGCGATTTGACGGCAACGCATACAATTTTCCATTGCAAAAATAAGAGGAAAAATACAAAACCTTCAAAGCTGATGGAATGTGAGACGCTATTTTATTATTATTATTTTTTATATTTAAATTTATGGCACTCTACGTATTGCTATGCACTATATTCTACTACTTAATCTCGCTGTTAGCCACAACAGCCCACGTCTCTTTTGTGGTTTACTCCACTGGAATTTAAATAAGTCAGCATCTCCTTACACCGAACATTTATTTGCATTGCCTTTATTATATACTTCTATATGTAATAAATTGTAACCACGTGAAAGCTGTTTTATGTTAACTAATCACCTGAAACACTTTTCAATCGCATTTGTTTGTGTCTAGACTAGTCGGTGGCGATGACGACGGCGATTAGGCATTACATTGCCGCTCATCGTCTACTTTTCTACAGCCATCCTCCTAAGCGGTCGTTTGTTGATGTCAAGTGTCACCACAAGCTATTTTATATCTAAATCGATTTAGCATGCTACAGCTTGTCGAGCTTCAATGCTGCAGCCGCGCTGGTTAACCGCATGGCTTGATAAATTGAGCAATTGACACCCAAATTACATTGGTTCGCTATAATGTCGGGCCCGTCAAGCGCATTTTATTGACATTCAACTCCAATTGCTGACATATGTACATTG
Source organism: Bactrocera neohumeralis (assembly GCF_024586455.1). Classification (NCBI taxonomy): domain Eukaryota; kingdom Metazoa; phylum Arthropoda; class Insecta; order Diptera; family Tephritidae; genus Bactrocera; species Bactrocera neohumeralis. Next base: position 42,327 of record NW_026092914.1, on the reverse strand, counting down.
TTATTTGACTGTTATTTATACCAGTGATTGTCGATAAGTGTTAATTTACACGTAGAGAGCTAAGTAGCAATACTAAGAACAGCATTCGTTTTACTATATTAATTTGTCTTTTTTGGAGCATAGAGATATTGTGACGTCGACAGCTCGTTAAGGCTTACTACTGTGGGCAAAAAAATATAGTACTAAGAGTTTTTAATTTAAATTTCGCTCAAAAATCCAGTCATCTAAGTATATTCTAGGTTGGTATGGCTCTCAGTGACGTCTGTGCTAAATATCACATCAAAATAATCATTAATGTTTAGTATTCGATTGTCTTTATGAGGTACATAAAGTGCATTCCGCGATTTTTACTATGAGGAAATTATTCAACAAAGATGTTCAACTAAATTTTCTTTGCAGAACTGAATTTCTGATGCCGAAAGGTTCCTAATGTTGCAAAAAGCCTTTGGTGATAATTGTTTGTCGCGAGCTAGTATTTTTGATTGGTACAAATTATTGAAAGGGGATCGACAACGCGTTGACGCGAACCAGATCCAGGATGGCCATCAACATCAACTAATGATCAACACATCAATAAAATAAAAAAATTGCGGCTTGAGAATGTACGATTAACAGTCAAAGGTCTTACTGGCATCATTGAAATATCGGAAGGGTCAGTGAAAACCATTTTGAAAAATAATTTTGGCCTAAGAAAACTGAAAGTACGATTGGTTCCAAAGTTCAACGGAAACTGTTTGAGCGTAATGCCTCGTTTCTCGAAGCTATTTGTCGCTACGGTGAAGGGCCGACTACTTTTGGGTTTTGCACCACGACAAATATTAACAATCAGCTGTTATCCTTCTGCATGTGTTTTTCATTTCGAATTTGTTTTTGATGATTAATTGCATTGGCTGATTGCAATTTTAACAATACAGACAATCAAATCCTACCATTGGGCAACAACTTCTCATGGTAGAGTTCGAGTGTGGATATTAACCCGGAGAGTTGCATTCCAGTTTCAACTCGATTTCAATTCGATTAGGAGTTAATGTAAAAAATAAGATTTTTATTTGTCTGGTAACTCGATAAAATTTATTAGTATATCGTACATATCTCTTAGGATAAACTATTTAAATAAGTTTCTGTGATCAAACTTAGAAGCAGTTTATAATTAAGACATCCATATTTCCCTAAGCGAACTGATATAATAGCAGCCAAGGGTCTTAGCTAAAGTATTTCACACAAACAAAATATATCACATCATGTGTTTGAGGTTGGGAGCAATATAACTTTTCGCAACCAATGAAATTATATATTTATAAAAACAATGTCTTATTCGATTGCATATTTCTTTAAAATAACAGTAAACACTTAAAATTATGTATGTGTGTTGTTACATAGATAAACAACCTCAAATGCAAAGAGAAATCAATGCTTTTGTGGCATTTAAAATCACAGAGTCAATGAATGTTGGTAAACGTTTTACTTTTGAGCTACTTAAGAAGTAGCACCTGTTTCAATATCTAATATCCTTTGCAGCTAGGCTTACATTGTTGTGTGAATGGGTGTAAAGAAATTTAACTATTTGGTTTCAAATGTTTGCTGACACCAAAGTTAATCTTACGCCGTTATTAAAATATCGGCAAACAATGCCGTAAAGTGTTTGGCACATTAGCGACGTTTTCAAAAAAAAAATTCTGAAATGCATTAAAGTATTCATAAAAACTTTATCATAAGAAATTTCGTTTACAAATTTGTTTGATGACAATCTTCTAAAATTTTAAATCTCTGTGTACAACTCGTTCATCTCTATCCTTTATGATTTGAATCAGCTCAAATTATCTAGAAGCTGATCAAAGTCTATTTCAATTATCACTGAAATTTACCCATACGCCTTGTGTACCCAATGTAATCTCAACATCACAAATTTCTTAATATAAGTTAAGATGGTATTCTCATCTAATCACTTCGAAAAATCGATTTTTTTATATTTTTACAGTAAAACCTATTGAAAACATGCTGTGAAAAATTCAGAAATTCATAGTATTTGGTTACAGCTCAAGAGCGACTGTCGCACGATAGAGAGTCGCCTGCTACGTTTCTAAACACATTTTTCTCGAATCATCATTTTCTGAATTGTCATGGCTAAAAAAAAAGTATTCGATTGACATATGTTCTTCACCATTCATAGTTATCGTCCCTACCAGACGTTATTTATTTTCGAAAATATTTTCATATTAGGGCCTAAGAAAACGATTTTCGAAAAAAAACAAGATTTTGTGTGACTTTTTTTGAAGTTTGACATTTTCTTTTTTTTTAATGTCGATTTTAGGGACGATAGCCGCAGAACTACTGAATAATAATCCATTCGATTTTTTATTTCAGACTGCATGAACAGCCGCTATCAATGACCAGTCTACTTTTTTGTTGGGGACTATTTTAATTTAAAAAAAATATAAATTTACTAAAAAAAAAAAATTTTGAACATTTCAAAATACAAATAAAAATATATAAAAAAATTTAAATTATTGAATTTTGTTGTAGCATAAGAAAAATTTTCTTAACATGAGAGTTAAGAACAAGGCAAAAAATATGAAAATAAAAATATTCCAAAACTGCTAAATTCCAAAAATTAATCCAAAAATATTCATAATTTAATTTTATTTATCAATATTATCTCTGTTATTTGCAAACTAACTTAAATTCGTTGTCCTCAACGACTACCAAGCTTTCATGCGTCCACGTCTGCGTCGAGGTTTCAATATGTGAAATAATGTTTTTAGGAGACACGTGAGCAGAGCGCCGATTCAAGTTATTTATAAAAAGCCATTGCAATATATATTTTGAGCGATATATCAATGATATTTGTCGGCTCTTGAGGTATTTAGCTACGAGGTGTCAAGCTGCTTATACTCGGAGGAAGGAATTATATTATTTATTCTAATATAATATCTTGTTATATCGAACGATCATGTTTATTATAAATGTTATTATGGAAGTCGAATTATCAACACAGTGAAAGAAGAGTGTACTTATTAGATTGTCCCAACTGCATAAAAATTATCTTTTAGAGCAATTAGTCACCAAAAACTTCCATATAAAGCCCTGGACCAATAATGAGTCATAAATAAAACCAGTATTTCAAGTATTTTAAGACTAATCATATTTTAAATAGCATAAGCCGTTATTTTTAGCATTTATTAAGGGGGAGCCTGCTTTAGAGGCTTAAAAAATCGATTTTTGAGGATTTGTTTGGGAGGGAAAGAAATAATTGGTTGAAGCGAAATTTCTAGGATAGCTATATATTAAACATTATACAAAAATTTTTTGGTTACAAAATCTTTTATATTCTGCCTTTGGGAAGCAGTTGCCCGTCGGACGGTGGGCAGGATGCAGAAACAAAAAAATCAAAGAGATTCATATTTGCTAAAAACTCATCGTTCAATTAAACTAAGAAAATTCCAAAAAAAATTTAAAATTCCACAATTTTATTTAAATTTAAAAATGATTGGTTTTTGACCAAAAAAATTTTACTTTATGATGTTTAAACATACTACTGTGCCCAAAAAAAGGTGACATTTGAATTTAAACTGCGCGCGTCGAAGGATTTGGAGAATTATTATTTTTTTTTTTAGGTTGGTAGTACTGTCAGTCACATTTATATCAAATTTCATGTCAAAATATTCATTAGTGTTTGAGATACGTGTCGTTTTGTGAGCTGCTAAAAGTGAGTTTTTCGTTTTTTGCGATGTCGAAATTTGTTGAGCAAAGAATTTGCATTAAATTTTGTTTACGGAATCAATTTTCTGCTGCAGATACGTTGAGGATGCTGCAGAAAGCCTTTGGTGATGAGGCTATGTCTAAAAAAAATGTTTACAAGTGGTATAGTGATTTCTAAGCCGGCCGTAAACGTGTCGAAGACGAAGAGCGTCCAGGGCGACCATCAACCTCAACCGACGAAGCTCACGTTCAACAAATCAAAGATTTGGTGTTGAAAAACCGTCGATTAACAATTAGAGACCTTGCTGATGAAGTTGGCATATCGAAAAGCTCAGCCAATACCATTTCGAAGGATGTTTTGGGCCTCAAGCGCGTCAAATCTCGACTGGTACCGAAAACATTGAATTTTTTGGAAAAAGGCGTCGCGTTGAAGTGTCTGAAACGATGCTTCCCGACTACCAGGGTATCATGAAACACATTATAACTGGCGATGAGACCTGGATCTATGCTTACGACCCCGAAACAACCGATCAATCGAGCGAATATCGTGCCAAAAGAGAGCCGAGACCAAAAAAATCGCGCCAAAATCGCTCAAAAATCAAGGTCATGTTGACTGTTTTCTTCGATTATCGTGGTGTTGTGCATTATGAATTCCTTCCAACCGGTCAAACAGTCAACAAGGAATATTATTTGAACGTTATGCGTCGTTTGCGTAACGCTACCCGCCTAAAAAGGCCGGAATTGTGGAAAGACAATTCTTGGTTTTTACACCACGATAATGCACCATCCCATACTGCCCTCGTAATTCGTGATCATTTCGCCAAAAACTTAACCCATATCGTTCCGAAACCACCGTATTCACCTGATCTGGCGCCGTGCGACTTCTGGCTGTTCACCAAGCTCAAAAGGCCGCTCCGGAGACACCGTTTTTATACCATAGAGGAGATTCAAGCCGCAGCGAAGACGGAACTGAAGGCCATCCCGGAAAGTGACTACAACCAGTGTTTCGTAGATTGGAAAATCCGTTGGCATAAGTGCATTGCATCGGGAGGGGATTACTTTGAAGGGGATGAAATTGATTTGGAAAAATAAATAAAGAATTTTCAAACTTAACTTTTCTGAGTTTTTTTTAGTTTAAATAGAAGATAATTTAATGCCAAAGATAATAAACTTTGCCCCAATTCCATATGACGTTTAGTTTTCGTATATCGGCTATACGCTTGGTCACTATTTCCTCTCAAGCTTCGACAATATTTCGAACTCCTATCAGTAACTTTTGGGGCATATTCTTAGATAACTTTAAATGAAATTTAAGCAAAAAAATAAACTTTTTTAAGCTTCTAGAGCCAGCTTCCCTCTTGATAAACTGAGGTACATAGTAACCTAACTAAAACAAGTAAATTTTCTTCTCTATAAACCATCTATACCTCTTGTAGGCTAGGATTTAGAATATAGACTGCCGTAGCTTTTGCAAAATTTTCTCTCAATCTTTAGTTACTCACCAATATGCGTCAAGCACTATTCAATGTCTTAAACCTCAAGCATTTTCACATCCAATTTGAATGAGTTCCGATTATTGAAAATTTACCAAATATTTCACTCTAATATTTGCAACAAATATCTATTTGAAATCACAATATGTATAAGCTCTGTGTGATAACTACTCTTTCCAAATTATATTCTGTATCGATCGTATCTTTTTTTCTAGTTCCAGTTTGAAAGCATAAATCATTTAAATAAGTTGTTCTAACTCTGCTTCTCTTAAATTAGAGAATGTTTAGCTGATATTACACTTACAGCTGAAGGTACCGTTACACACATTTTATGTAAATTGAAACGAAGTGTGGATAGGAAAGTGTTTGGCTGCATCAAAACCAGAACTAAATTACAAAGAGTTTAGTTTAGTACAAAGATGCATCTTGAACTCATTTCGATAATAAAATAAAAAAGTGCTTCTTGTTTTTCCCAAAACTATTTTCAAAGTTCGCGTTGTATTTCTGGTGGATTAAATAGTGTTGCTTTTGGGCAAAATATCAACAGATGCTTCAAACTGTTAAATTTATTGATCCAAAAATGAGAGCACATATTATGGCAACTTTTACCTATATTTAATACTTAGTATTAGTAAAAGTATTTATTTTGAAAGGGACTACAGCTGTTCTCCTGGAGCTCCTCTCAAAAGACGTGGGTTCTCTTAAATTAAACGACCAAACAGATTTCGTTATAGTAAGGATAAGTCTAGTAAAGCAAATGGAAGGGATAAGAAAAATAAAATTTGTTAACAAAATGGTGTTTAACGGCGATTTTTGACCAAAATTTCGACTTTAAAGTGTTAAAAAAAATGTATCGGTGAGAAAAAGTTGTTGTTGAATTTCTAAAAAATATATTTAAGAAACTCGTGTTAAAATTTTAGACTAATCAGTTTAGCCGTTTTAGAGTAATGTTGATCACCGACTTTAAAAACACAATTTTGAGAAAAACGCGTTTAAAGTTTGGAATGCGCTTTCAAGCACTCTGAAACGTCTTTTCAAATTTTCGTGTAACTTCGAAAATATTCACCGGAACGGTATGAAATTTTCTGTGCGTATTCTCAATAATATGTATAATAAGAAAATAAAATTTAAAATCTAAATTTTTTTTCTAAATTTTAACTGTACATAACTCCTTAATAGGCTAATGAGGATTTGATAGTATTGTTTGCCGCGGCACAAAAAGCTGTTTTAAAGTTTGATCAGCAATAAACTCTTTAATCTTTTGTTACACCTATTGGTTTTTAAATTACCAAGTCGTCCGTCCATACAGCTTCCACGTCAGTCGTACCATATTTATCTCACCGGTGTTCTCTTGCGAAAAGTGGTGCTGTCCTTCTGGCACAAATATATCTCTTACAAATCTCGCCAATTGATATTGTGCGTGCCAAAGCATAAGGTGTTCGAACACTCAATCTATTTTCAATTATATTTTCAACGTAACGCCTTTGCACGCCCCGCCCAACTTTTGCTGTGTGCACAGGCGAGAAGAAATACCAAATTGATGGTCACTTAAAATTTCGCAATCAGCTTCACAGCTGTTGAATGCTGTGCCAGTAGACACCACACTTAATGACACACACACACACACACACACACACATACAGATGCATTCCGAAACACTTGCTGTGTTTGTTGGTGTTGTTAGAAAGTGTTGTATTACGATAATTTGTGTGTCAGTTCAGCAACGCCAGACAACAACAACCAGCGCCCGCTGTCGAACCGAAAATTTAAAGTCCACTCTCGCATCGATCAAGGCTGTAACAAGCGCTAGCAACATTGTGGCGAAACACTGGATGGACTTGGAGTTGCTGCTGCACCTCGTCGTGAGGGCATCATTGGCACAGTTAACAACTTTGTACGTTAGTTGCTTAGTCAATTTTACGTTGTTACACTCACACATAGTCCATACGGAATTTGTTGTGTTTGCAATTCTAATATAAAAGCACACCTGTACTCGACGGTGGCGCAATCCAGAAAAGGAAGTTGAGTTTTACAAACTTACAGGGTTGACAACTATAAACACTGAAATCCAGTGTTGTACAATTTTAAGTACATATCACATTTCTCCCTTTAATTAATTATTTATTTTATTTATTTATTTTTAAAATCAGGAGCTGTGAAACCAGTAACCCGTTGTCACGATCTATTGCTTCCACGAATCGGATTGTTTAAAATCTGCTCTTCTGCAACGTTTTCCTCTGATTGCGATGATGCGCAGTTTTCTCATTAAAATGAGATGCTTGTGTGGATGTCGATTCAAGTACAGGTATCTATTGATCCGACAATACTATGCTCAGTGTTTTGCTGTTACCTTCTGCATGTGAACTTGGTTTGAGTTGGTTAATATTATATGACGTCTCATGGTACCTACATACATACATAGTATTTAAGAATTTACCATAAACATTATTTTTTCATATCAGAATTATGTATATATATGTGTGCATAGTACGGTTGTTTGGACTTACGAACTCCTAAAAATAATATTGTTGACATATAATGCAACACGAATATTGTCATAGTAAATTAAAAATCATGCCGAGTACACACAAATAAATAGATATGTCATGAAATATTCAGAGGAGGAGTACATATTGACAACTGGTAAAAGTTTGGTGTTCGGAAAGTGGTTAAATGTGCAAAATGTGCGGTTTTGTCTCATCAAAAATTAAAAAAAAATGTGTTTCGCCCAGTAGCTGTTAAGGTTATTTCGATTAGAAACGAGGTTGCATATTTCAATATAAAGCATGCTTTGTAGAATGAACGCGGAGAACGGAGCAATTATGGTGGCATAGTTTAGAGCTGCAAGCTCATATTCCACGAAAGCGCTAGCAAATCTCTGCAAGTTTTCTTGATGCGATGGAACCTTAGCAGGGCTCTTCATGACATCAATATATCAGAGAAGTTAATCACGTGTTTCTCCATAAAAATCTGTGATAAGAGGGTTCTAAATTCTTTGTGTTTTTTAAATCGTTTGACTATGCTGATTTCGCTAAAACTCATACGGCCTTAAATCACAGATTCTAGCATATCGGCAGTTTCCTTTATAACTGAAAAATAAGCTATGACATTAATACCCCTATGAGTATTATTTTACTCAACATTTTTTTTAATCTCAGCGAAGGCATCCAACTCAAAGTTGTGTAACATAGAGAAATCATTCCACAATCACTAAAAATTATCTGCAGCACTACTTAGTATGGAATAGAGGGAGTTCCTTCTCAAATCTTCCATTACGAAGAACACCATTGGTAGTGAAAGTCTAAAAAACCTTTTAAACAAAAATCGCCCAACTTATGTCTATGAAACATTTAGATAAGAATAATTTCTCTACATTTTTAAGTATCCCTGACCTGGATCTTTAATTAAAAACGTACAAAATACAGCTTCTTGAAGAGCTGAAGCCACTCCACCTTCTCAAGTAACGTCGCGTCGCTATATGGGGTCTTGAAAAGTTCCAAGAAGTTCTCGTTTTCGAACGAAATTTTGTTCAGCGATAAGACCCATTCCTGCCTTAATGAGTATGTAAACAAGCAAAATTGCCGCATTTGAGACAAAGAGCAACCTGAAGAGAATCAAGCGCTGCCATTTCATATATGAAAAAAAAAAGTTTGGTGTGGTTTGTGGGCCGGTGGAATCATCGTCATATACGATGGTACAGTGTCATCGGCTAACACTAGCATGGACAGGAGAATAAAGTTTGTAAAAAGTACTTATTCAGTGGACGGATGGTTTCTCAACCCTTTGAACTGGGTAGATTTGGGATGTAGAACCGACAGTCAATTAATATTTAATGCTTTCACTAAGTGTACCACGAAATACGTAATTTTTTCACATTACGTAATAGAATGATATGATTTCTAAGTGTCGTTTCGGACATTTTTAATATATCGTTATCTGTAATTTTCTTTCATTGTATTCAGAAATGTTTACAATTTCATTATAAAAATAAATACGCAAAAACAAGGTTTACAATCTATTCCATTTTATTATCAAAATAATCTCTCTCCAATTGCAGCATTTCGCCCGCATTTGCATTTTATGATCATAACAGTCGTGCACTCGAAGTGAGGAAAATATTGCCGCTGTTCGGGCAAGTGTTGCTAAAGACCACAATTTGTCGATTTCAAGACGTCTTCAGGAATTTTAACTGTCTCAAACCACAAACTGGGGGAATTCTAGAAAGAAATAAAATTGTTTTTTCTCAAGAACTGAAGACGTTGGAACATCATAAACGTCGTTAGTTTGCTGATTTTGTCTTCAACTAGAAAACGAAAACGATTATTTTAAGAAAGTCAACTTCTCCGATGAGGCTCACTTTCAATCTGACTGGTGCAGAAAGAAAACAGAACTGTCGATTCTGGTGCGAAGAAAGTTTACAAATTATTCATGAACAAGCAATACATTCACCTAAATTGTCAGTTTGCTGCGATTTTTGGTATGGTGGAATCATCGGTTCATATTTCTTTCGAAATGAAGCTGGTGATTCTGTTACTGTCAATGGAGCAACTTTTTATGACCGCAATTTAAAGAAGTTGATCTTGACAACATATGATTCTAACAAGACGGAGCACGTGCCACACAGCACTTGCAACAACCGAATTATTGCGATAAAAGTTTGGAGAGTCGATTATTTTGAGAAATTGTGACATTGAATGACCTCAAAGAAGTTGTGATTTAGGACCATTAGGCTACTTCTTGTGGCGTTATTTGAAGTGATTGGTCTTCAGCAATAAACCAGACTTTATTGCTTTAGAAGTCAATATTGAATCGTGGAAAAAGTACCATAAAATTGGGTTCGTGGAATACGTTCTTGCAAAAGAAGTCATGAAGGCCATTGGTGTGATGCTAAATGTAGAACTTAATTGTATCGATTGTGCTTCACACTAAATAAAAAATAAATTTCTTTAACAATAAGTGTTTTTTTTTTTTTGAAGAAATCATATCTTTTATTGAACTCAAACAAAAGATTCTTACAGTCTCAAAGCAAAAATATCCTTTTTGACTTACTACTTTTCCGAGACTGAGTCATCATATTCACATAATTTTTCAAATTAGTAAATAAGAAAAGCTTTTTGTATTTGTTACATAAAAATTACTTAATTGGCTTCGAATTATTGCCAATAGATGTACAATATACCTGTACTAGTTTCAAAAAGTTACTCATACGCGATGTTGTGCATATACTATTTTCTATAAAGAATCTCCAGAACAAATAAAGTTAACAACTACGGCATAGAAAACTGTTTGGTGTTAGAAGCCGCAAGGTCTGATGAAGAGTGATTCTGTACTCCTTTTTGATTTTTGATACCTGTAAAGCACCTTCTTTCAACCATTTTACTAATTTTATCACGCAATGCCAAGTAGGACCGTCTGTTCCCATCATTCTTGGGCTGGTCGGCTGTTCGTAAACGACCTGAATTTCGCCCCGCTTGTCAGCATTCATCAATAATACCTGTAACATGATTTTTACTGCTACAATAACAATGCCATACTGAGAGACTGTTATTAGAGATGGTTTAATATCTTGATCTAACGGAATACTTTTGTTGAGATGTCCATTTTATGTCTAGGGTAATCCTTGATTCGCCATCAGGCTTATTTATCTTGTATATTTTTTATTATGTTCACTCAAATAATTACATTTATAACAATCTTACGACCTCCACAATTAGAATTTTATATGTTGTTGATCATTTTCTTTTTTGTCATAAACTACAGCTATTTAAGGTAGACGTGTCACATTAGATTGTATATACCATAATATGGTAAAAATACAAGGTGGATTCCAAAGTAAACAGGAATCTAGCGCCGCCTGGTGAGAACGTCACGGCATTCATCGATTGGAAGTGAAGTTATTGCATTCTAAGTGTCAGTATGTTTGTATTATCGGTGCGAAAATGAGCTTGGAACAAAGAGCCAACATTAAATTTTGTATTAAAATTACTAAAACTTTTACCGAAACGTTTCAATTGATGAAACAAGCTTATGACGATGATTGCCTATCCGGTAGCAGAGTGAACGAGTGGTTTCAACGTTTTCAAGGTGGTCGTGAAGACATAAATGACGAAATTGACTGCAACCAAAAATTGCTCAGAATCCAACATTCGATGGACATAAAAAAAAACTTCCTTTACAATATTGTGACTGGTGACGAAACGTGGTGTTTCCAATATGATCCCGAGGCGAAACGCCACAGTGCTGAATGGAAGGCACCGGACGAGCCGAAATCCAAAAAATCGCGCAGGGAGAAGTCAAAAGTGAAGACAATGCTGATTTGTTTTTATGATTCCAAGGATACAGTCCAGAAAGCATTTGTTCCACCCGGCCAAATCGTTAATGATGTATTCTACCTTGTAGTTTTGAAGCGTTTGATGAGTTGGGGTTTGTTTCACGATAATACCCGTCGCATCGATCGACGCTTGTGACCGATTATTTGACAAAAAATCACATTTTAACCATTAACCACTCCCCATGCGACGTAAAAATGCTTCTGCTCATGAAAGGAAAGCATTATGAAGACGTAGAGGCCATTCAAAAGGCTTGCACCGGAATACTGGCGGCCATACCGGCCAACGAGCTAAAACACTCGTTCGACGTGCTTTGGGACCGTGCAAATAGCTGCATTAAAGCAGAAGGAGACTATTTTGAATAAAATAAATTGATTGTGCCGAAAAAACGTTTGTTATGTTTTTTTTAAAGTCCTGTTTACTTTGGAACGTTCCTTGTAAATATACACAACCAAAATAAGATTTCCTTGCAACTATTGCCTCCAGTCACTACTATCACACTATCTTAATTGCTCTCCCTTGTATAAGGCAAGTTTGAGTACTTGACATTTGTCTCCTCTCATAATTTAATATATTAATCTGTTTGTACTTTTAATTACACTCTTCAAATGAAGGCAAAACGCTCACTCATTCGCTCGCTGCTTGATTCGCCGACAAACTATTACATAATATGTTTCTTGGAAATATCGTGCTACTGAGAAAGCAGTCACGTACATATTCTGATATAATCAGTGTATTGACTGATAAGTTTTCACAAAATGCAAAAGATGTCATACAACGGTTCTTATAATATCATGTGCAGCTCGTGGTGGATTAGCTGTGGTGGTGGTTGAGTAAAAAACCTGTACAGTTGTCAAAGTGAGCAGCTTTAAGTGGCTATAAAGTATGAAAAGGACTGTGATATTGAGAGTTAATGAATGCATAAATCAACTGGGTGTCATTTATGCATCAATACACAGTTAAGTTGGTTAATCGCTTGGTCACAGGTTATTTTATATTTTTGCCACGTGTATTTAATTGAAATTATTACATTACTTATGCACTTCACGTGCTTAAATCAAATTACAAATATTTAATTTAAGCAGGAAAGAAAAGTGAGTCTTACTGAGATCATTTATATATATACTTAAATACAAATATACGTTGTGACAAAAAGTTCTCGGAAAATGGAAATAAAACGCTAAATGATAATTATTCATCATTGGCCATTTTCGACGGACGTTCTCACGCAAACCAAATAGAACTCCATATTAACCGTTTATCCCTCCGGAACGAATATATGATGTACCAATTCACGAATATCGAAAAACCCCTTGACTTTTGAGCGGCTTAGGCCTATTTTTTTTTGGTTTCAGCTCATTGGCGTAGTTATCAACAACGATCCTACCAACTTAGAAAAATATATTTTATCGGTTACCTGGGGGATTTCCAGGTGCTTTTTTCCCAATGTATTTAGTAAATGCGTTTAAATCAGAAATATTGTCGAAATTTTCTACCAGAAAAGCGATTTTTGTTGTTGGAAAAATTCTTAATACAATTCAAATAATTATGAAATAGTTAATAAGCCTTGATGGAAAGAAATATATATATTATCCCAAAAAAAATATGAAATATGTATAAAGCGGCCTATCTTTTCATATAATTTTTTTCTTTTCATTTCATTTACTCATACGCCCCGTCAAACTGCATGATGTACTCCATATGGTGGGGCGTATGAGTAATCTTTTTTAATCCATTCAAATACATGCTGTAGTAGTGCGATAACGGCCGTTCCGTCAAATTAGCGGTTTCTTGCAGAGAAAAGGACGCATACAAAGTTTCAATCGCCAACAACAATAAAATATGCTACTATTATTTTCGGTGTTGGAGAAGAATATCTGGCAAATAATTGCTTTCAGCCTTGCGTGTATTGTTACTAACTGTTTCAAGTAAAATATTTCACATATCGTTTTCAGAAAACACACAGTATATTACCTATATACAATGACCGCAGGCTGGCGGTTTATTACGAGGATCTGTGTAACTTTAGTGCAAGTCCAAGCTTTGAAACCTTAAGCTACCGACTGTCGCCAATTTTTAACTGAGTCTTTAAAACCTACACATTGTGCTTCTAAAGCAACGGTATGGATTTATGCAAACAGTTAAGTTAAGTTCTCAACTATTTGGTAATTTTAGTTTTCATATTTTTTAATATTCCGCCTAACAGTACATGTACATGTAAAAACCCTTCCACTTGCACCTCTTGTGTCCTGAATAATTTAATTATTAACGAACTTGTCATTAGTTCTGCTTTTTCCTATGAGTCTAGTTGTGATAGAGAACAAAACGAAATATCTCCTGTCATCAAACAGTCGTCGCACTCGCGACTTGGTCCAGCATATCACTGTTGGCAGTCATAACTTCGAAGTCGTAGATAATTAATAACTTGCAGCAGTATTAACACCAACAATCCTATCAGCCTAGAAATTTAACGCAGCATCGCCTTTGCGAAAACGCGCTACTTTGGACTGAGTAGGCAGTTGAAAAGTAAAGTCCTCTCCCGACGAATAAAGACCAATCTCTATAATTCCCTCATCAGTTTGGTTCTATCCGTACTATATGGTGCGGTAAAAAATAACGAACAAATTTGGTTATACATGCTCTTGTGTGACGTATGATTTTGACAGTAATTTGTTTTATTCAGAGCAAGTGATTCATATAATATGTTCGTTATACATACTCTCAATAACACACTTCGTTGGACTGGATATATAAAAATATTTTCTTAATCACTGGATAAATACTCTTTTAACTACGCGCAATTACAGACTGGAAACTCTTGGCCGGCGTAATAGCCTTGACAGACGGCAGCGTTAATCCGGATTAACTGCGCACTTAATCAGATCCAAATTTGTAGGTGACAGACGGCAGCTATGCGAGTTTGAAACTCTCATAAACAGCTCATTGTCCTTTTTATAATATTTTCAATGAAAATTGATAGAAGATAAACATAACGGTTGTTAGCCGACCAATTTTTACCAAACCATTTTTTATTACAAAAGCATATCAACACATTATTTTTAAAACTGCATCATAACATAGAAGTTTTATTGATATTATATTGAGAATTTGATAAACAGCTGTCAGGGTTGCATGTATTTCATTCACAATAGATGAAAATTGGCCATTTTTAAGAATGTTGCCAACGAAAATCTCACAAACTCCCTAAAATTTTGAGAGTTATTTTTGGATTCAGCAACGGAGTTAGCTGTGGTAACTCCTGAATTAATCCCGAAAAATGCAATTAATCTGGTTTAACGCTGCCGTCGGTCAATGCTATAACTCCGAGACGCGACTATTCGACCAACTTTCACCCGAAAAATAGACATGAAAACTTATTCAGCTTTCTTGACAATACACAGCAGTGCCCCTTGAAGATTTTTTAAGCTTTAGCTCGATAATTTCGAAACAAAATGTTTCGGGTTTTAACCAGCTTTTCAGCAAAATCGACCACAGCCCAAAATTTCAACTGCGGTTTAATGAGGAAATTGTAAGCAATAATTTAATGAAAGCTGTTTGAAAACTAGCACACCAAACTCATTCGACTTGATGGAGATTTAAGACTTTACAAATAAATAAATAAGTGTTTACCAAAATAGTATCTGATAACTCAGTAGAGACATTCAAGCAGATCGACTTTTTACTGACTCATTGATCTTCAGTGAATCAATTATCGTTCGTAACAGTAAATTGTTCAAATTTTTATTTCTTCTTCGGAAACGTAAAAAAGAATAATAACAAAATTTAAGGGAAAAATAATTTACGGGCGATCTGGGGTCGGGAAAAAGCGGGAGTGGCGTGGTTGCATTTTTAAGAGTTAAGATGCTATGTTTAGCAAATTTTGGTACAGCAAAAAATTTCTTGGTTAATTGAGTTTTTCACATTAATTTTGAGATTACATATGTGTAAAAATCATTTCCATATAAATTCTGCTGAAACCCGAGATAAACCATTTGAATTGTAACCAAACTTGCTCAGTTTGAACAAAAAACAGCATCGCGCTCAGGAGATATTGAAATCATTCTGGTGACGCATTAATCATGCTGCAGCAGAAGCTAAATGCCGCAATAACAACAACAACGGTTGCACTCTTTTTTTTTTCATAGAATATGAAATTTTCAAAAATTAACTGTGGTTGGCAAGTTACAAGATTGACAAAGCAAAGAATCGGAGGATCGGATTTATTTCAAATAAGCGCCGTTTCGTTCGATAATGTTTCCATCTAGACGGCAACCTCATAATATCCCCCTCGTAGAAACCCCCTCCGTATTTGCGAAGAACTCGGACAGCCACTTTTCACAAGCCTCTTTTGAGTTCAACTTTACACCAATTCTGGGTGCTTCTGGCCAATCGCCTGCTTAAAGCGGTCCAATTGTTCGCAGTAGATGGTAGAATTAAGCGTCTGGTCATATGGGAGCAGCTCATAGGGGATGGTTCCCTTCCAATCCCACCAAACACACAGCAAAACCTTCCTGGCCATCAATCCCGGCTTGCTCCCTGTTTGGGACGATTGTGGTATGTGATCTATTTTTCGTTGCCAGTCATCATCCGCTTCAAAAATGGGTCGAGTTCGTTCCGTTTCAGCAGCATATCGCAGGCGTTGATTCGGTCCAGAAGTTTTTTCTGCATCAAAGCATGCGGCAGCCAAGCATCAAGCTTTTTTGTGTATCTAGCCTTCTTCAAATGGTTTGGTGACTAACTTTCATCTTCTAGGCGATGTCAAGAGATGCCACATGCCGGTCTAACTCGATGTTTTCCATGATTTGATCGGTATTCGTAGTCACAGGTCTTCCGCCAGCTGGCTTATCCATGGTGTCGTTTTCACCCGCTCTGAATCGTCGAAACCATTCCTCCGCAGTTCGAAGTGATAGAGTACCATCCCCCAAAACACCATTAATCTCACGGAACGTTTCTTTAGCGGATTTGCCATTAACGAAGGAAAACTTTAAAATAGCGTGAATTTCGGCGTTAGTGAACTCCATGTTTACACGTCTATAACTGTTGAATGCAATATCCAAACTAATCATGCCTAGCGTCGTTTTGTAGGTTATGTCAAGACATTTGAAAGATGTATAGTATTGCCAGATACGAGCCCTGCAGCGCTTTATACATAGCCGCGAAATTCAAAGACAAAAAGGCGGGATTTGACAACTCAATATTAAAATTAACATTCTTTTTCTTGTACGATTTTTGGTTAGTCAATCGGCTGAAATCATTGACGCCATTCGTCTAACTTTTTTCTTCATGGGTGCCATTGAAGCGATAAAGTTCGCAATTAACAAAATATTTTTACAAAAAGAACTTTAAAATTACAGCTAAAGGCGTAATAAATATATAGCAAATTTTGGAAAATATGGCTTCACTATGACAAATTCCGAAAACAACTTAAAAAAGCAGAAGAACCATAAAATTAAATTATGCTTCTTTAGGTTGGAAAACTATGCAAATATAAATTTGAACGATAAACCTTTCATATAAGTTTCGACACAATTTGAATTAATACGAGTCCATGAGTTGCCCGAAAACTTAACCAATTGCCTTAAAAAAGCAAACAAGCTGAGAGTGAGTCTATAAATAAAGTTCAAAAAAACAAAACAAAAACAAAAAAGTTAACTTCGGCTCTACCGAAGCCGGAATGACATTCACAAACACAAACGATCCCTTACAAGAACTTTTATCGGGTAGCTTATATAGCATATATATGCTATTGTGATCCGATCTGAACAATTTCTTTGAAAATTCCACCATTGCTTTAGACAATAGTCCATATAAAATGTCTCGCAGATATCTCGCCAAATGAAAAAGTTTTCCTCACAAGCATTTCATTCCGATTGTTCAGTTTGTATGCTGTCTTCGAGCTCCTCGACTGTTGCAGGTTGATTGGCGTAAACCTTTGATTTAACAAACCCTCAGAAAAGATAATCTTGAGTCATTAAATTCCCGAAGTTAACGAGTCGTCAAACTTTGTACATGATTCGTTTTTGTTTAGACGTGAAATATGATGCGGAGCACAATCTTGTTGGAAATAGAGATCTTCCGCGTCATTTCATTAAATTCCGGTGAAAAAAGTCGGTCAACATTGTGTTATAACGCTCGCTTTTTATGGTAACGACATCTCCTGCCCCATTTTAAAAGAAATAAGGCCCGATGTTGACGCCATATCATAATCCGCACTATACAGTCAACTTTTTTGGGATGCAATTGCGTTTGCGGAATCAAAAGAGGATTTGACTCGCCCGATATGAGCCTCATGTGAGAAGATAATTTTTCGATGAACATTTTTTCAACATTCAAGAACGTGAATTTGCGTAATAACCCTTGACAGTTTTCAGGAGTTGTACCCAAATGAAACGTTTTGTGAAAAAAAAGCACGTAATTATATCTATTATTATTATTATTATTATTATTATTATTATTATTATTATTATTATTATTATTATTATTATTATTATTATTACTATATTATTATTATTATTATTATTATTATATGAATTTTAGTTGAATTGCACACGTAGTTTTTTTCTTGTTTTTTTACCACATCTGGAAGTGGGAATAACCGCTGATTTTGATACAGGAGAAAACTGTAAAGAAAAGCTTTCCTTGAAAGAACTTGATTTTGATCGTTCAGTTTGTATGGTTGCTCTATGACATAGCGATCCAATTTAAGCCATTCCGACAAATGAGCAACTTGCCGGTGAGAAAAGACATGTACAAACTTGCTGGGCCATATTTCAAGAACCGAAAGATTAGTTGGTTTATGTATAGATAGACGGGCGAACAGACGGAGAGAGAGCCGGACATGACCAAATCAGTTCAGTTCATCATGCCGGTCTTCTAATACATTTTATAGAGACTCCGACGTTTCTTACTGGGTGTTATAAACTTGGTGGCTTAGCCTTTCAGAATACAATAATATGGAGAGGCAAATATGGGTTACCATTCATTGTTTTAGAGAGGAAAAATCGTACAGTGAAGTCAAAAAGTATTAGAATTCTGTGAGCAGTCACTATATTCCTTTAATGACCATCTCCTGTTATGTACTATCAGGGAAATCTCCAAGCCGGCTAAAAGGAAGGGTTATTTGACTTAACTGGTGTGGATAAGAAAACTAAAAGTGAGTCAAATGTGATTAAAATTGCAATTTTACTGATTCTACTTTGGAAATACAAATACTTTGTGTAATTCGTATTCGACGTTAGCTCGAAATGTCCTATGGTATCACAGTAGAAATACTTAAGTAATGCAGGTATTCCTCAGCAGGCATCAAAACTTCGAGTTCGCAGTTAGGTGCGAGAGTAGTCAAAATATCATGAATACTTTTTCCAATCGTAGTTCCTATACTAAAGAAAACCTCATACGTTATAACGTAGCGACCGTTAAAGTACACAGTCTTGGCAATACCAGTTTCGGATGACTGCACAGAACAAATACATATGTACAAAAAGACATGCTAAAATTTACATGTACGCAGACCATAGAAACTTCAAAGAAATTCGGTTAGTGTCCTGCAGTGGTATTGAAGGTCTAAACGCCAAAGAAAAGAAAACAAATATTTGTATGCCCATCTCCATCCATACTGTGACTGTGTACGTCACATCACACCATCGCATGTGGTCGTGCGATAATTATCACATTTGACGATGACAGCGAATCATTAAGTAATACTAAGACACCAATAACTTGGCGGCTGCTGGCTACACGCTGCTTCGTGTTTCCATTGATGCCGAGCTTTTTGTTAGTGTGCCTACTTCAATACTTGTCCGTCTAGGCTGAGGTGAAGATGGTACCGCAAATATTGACACGAATGTTAATTACATTTTCATCATCAAATAAACATAATAAATAATCGAGCAAATGAAAGCAGGCTACTCTCAAAATGAAAAACAAAAAGAAAGGAAGGGCTAAGCTCGGGTGCAACCGAACATATTATACTTTGCAACTTACAAGAATCAAAGCCAAGGGAATACTTTAAGGTGTAAAACGTCAACTTGAGAATCGAAATCCACCATTTTATATGCATAATATATATATAACTCCTATACTGACAGACACATAAGGTTTGTTAGAAAAACGAAAAGTATTATAATATGTAGTATATGGCAGTTGGCTAGTATCGGCCAGATTTTATCTATTTTTCCCAATATAACATACTATTAACATGTTGCATACTAAAAAACTAATCATATAGAGTAAAGTCAGCGGGATGTTCGAAAATCTTGATATCAGTTACATGGGGGTAAGTAAAGTTTTCGCTCAAATTTATCTATTTTAATCACAAAGATACACTACTATGAGTAAAACACGGTCTGAAATTATTATTGAGATAACTCAATATCCAGCATAAAGTCACCTGAAAGTTCGAAAATCTTTATATTATTATAGATATACGGGGACTCAGGGAATTATTGACCTGATTCAAGCCATTTTAAATATACAGAAATACCATTGTCAAAGAAGTACTATCACTGAATTTCAAATATATATTTCACATATTGACCGCTATTTTCGATCAAAAATCAACCATAGGTACTGGGATCCAAATATTCGGTACATAGGGGCTTGAACAGTTTTTATTTGATTTAAACAATTTTTGATCATAAGATGGCATACATTAAAGGCATTATTCGTGAAAAGTTTAATCATGTTATAATGGGTTGTCAAAAAAGTCTTGCGGTATTTTTATTGATTTTTTTTTTTTATTGAAAATGAAATGAATTTTTGATGACTCATGCCCAGCTCTTGACCGATGCTACGGCTGCTACTATGCCGGTCTCTTTCGACCAATTCAGCGATTTTATCGCAATTTTCGACGACAGGCCTTCCGGAGCGTGGCGCATCTTCGACCACCTCTACACCAGAACGAAAACGTTGAAACCATCGTTGTGCGGTGGAAAGGGAACTGTATCTGGTTCATAAACTGCACAAATTTTATTGGCGGCTTGAGATGCATTTTTGCCTTTATCGTAGTAGTACTGTAAAATATGCCGTATTTTCTCTTTATTTTGCTCCATGTTTGCGACGCTGTAACTCACGAACGACTTAAAAAGAAACGACAATCAATCAAACACGTGTTAGCGCGTGAAATGAGCTTTCCAAAAAGGTATAGCATGACCCGATGCGACGAATAAAACTAGAACTACGCGCTTTCAGCGCCAACTAGCGAAAATACCGCAAGACTTTTTTGACAACCCATTATTACTCGTATTTGCTTCTTGGTTTGTGTATTGGAAAGTAAAAGAATCAAGTGGAATTAAAATGTTATATGGAAAGTAAGCGTGATTATTGTCCGATTTCGTTCATTTTCACAGTGTGACATAGAAATATAAAATCGGTTATTTGCGTCCCGAGATATGGGATTTCACCAAAAAGTTAGCGGTGCCATGCCCATCGTCCAATTTTTACCCCAGTTCCTATAAAACTTTACCATACCATCCCGACAGCAAATTTTTGCATTTCTTGCGAATTTAGTTATTGATTTATCGCGCTTTTAGTAGTTTTGAATAGTACCGTTATATGGGGAGTCAACGGGGTTTTCATCCGATTTCGTCAATTTTCACACTGTCGGTAGAAGTGCTTATAAGATTTGTACCCAGCAAATTCGGTTGTTGTAGCCTTAGTGGCTTATGATATATGTATATTAAACTTGTTAGAGGGCGTGGCCACTCCCACTATTTCAAAATTTTTTACCCACAGGTACCCCTTGCTACTGCAATCTCCTGTACTAAACTACAGCTTTATATTTTAATTTAGTGCTTAGTTATGGTACTTTATAGGTTTTCAGTTAATGGCGATTTGTGGGTGTGGCAGTAGTCCCATTACGCCCATCCACGAACTTGAATTTTTTTTGTACTAAGCAATCCACATACTAAGTTTCATCAAGATATCTTAATTTTTACTCAAGTTACAGCTTGCAGCGACGGACGAACGGACAGACAGACAATCAACCGGATTTCAGCTTTTCTCGTCACCCTGATCATTAATATATATGTATATATATGACCCTATTTCTAGCTCTCTTAGACAACCGTTAGGTGCACAAAACTATAATACTCTGTAGCCACTGGTTGCAAGAGTATAAAAACAAATAAAAAACGAAAACAAAAGTGACCGAACATTAACTTACACACCCAACCATCACTCGACTGCTCTCCTTACTCAATTTGTTCGAACCCCGCTGTGGTGGCAACGTCTACGAAGGCATCTGTGGGAAAAACACAATTATTGTAATATTGATTGACAAGCACAGTAGTGGCCATATTTTGTGATATACACATATACACCAATAGATATTGGTAGGCGATGCCGAGCGAGTATACATACGTTTAAATACAAATATCACTTGCCAGCATGGTGCGCTTTTATGTCAGTTTTCAAGAGCGAGAAAATCATTCCGTTATTTACTCGTATTGCTTCAAGTAACAGGATTAAAGTTGTAAAATTCAAGTTATTTTTCTCGTGCTTGAATCTCTGAACTAATTGTAAATGTCAGTTAGATCGACAAGATCTGTGAGTAATTAACAGGTCTATAGTGTATCTATGGTGAATCTATGACGTTGTTTCTGCATTAAATTAAAAGCTTCTTAAAAGCTGAATATTCCTCAGTCCACCACAAGTACTGAGCGCTCAGCTTTGAGAGGGTACTTGCCGTTCGTACTTTTCTTTATAATCTCAATAAATATAATCTTAATAAATATCTTCTTCATTAATGTGCTTTTATCAATAGCCTTTTATTTCCGAGACTAAAGAATACTTATTATTACTTAATAGTTAGATCAATGAAAAAACGGGGACAGTTTTCTAAAACTCGATGTGTGATCTAAGTAGAGATACTTTTATCAATAGCCTTTTATTATCAGATCACGCATGAGTCGTGAAAGACTTCTGCCTGAACAATGTTTACAAATCGTTCAACTTCCTTACGAAAATTCACGTTTTGTAAAGAATGTGTTTCGCGCTCTTCGCTCAACTTATCATCAAAGTAATCTATTGAAGATACTATTCGCAACACCATCATCCGTCATGAGACCAAGCATTTCCGACCGGATAGACCACGTCCAGCACACATAATAGAGCTTGTGCATGAAATGAAACCGTTCGACTTTCTCAAGCGATATCGCTTCGCTCTCGAAAAGTATCAAAAAGAACCCACGTTTTCGAGCCAAATTTTGTTCAACAAGGAGGCCTATTTCTGGCGAAATTGATGGGATGAAGAACCAACCTGAATAGATTCAAGAGCTGTCATTTCATCCAGAAAAAACCGCGGTTTGGTATGGTTTGTGAGCCTTTGAAATCCTCTGTCCACATTCGCCGACTCATCGAAAATTGGACTCAACGGAAGTACCATTTGGTCATAGCCACGGCTAATATTTGAAAGAGATAGTCTTAAAAAACTAAATACCAAAGAATTTTCTTTCGAATTATAATAAACATTTCCCAAATCTTAAGTCTCTGTGTTTTTTCTTTAAAAAAGTAGGGAACCACGAAATCCATCATCCTTTTGTTGTCATAAAAACTGAACGATTGGAATCAGCTTTTCCCCCTCAGTTAAGGGGGTACTCTCATGTGAACGTATACATTTTACCACTTTATAGGAAAATTTTTTTTATGCGACAAAAAAATCATTTTAATTTTTTAGTATATTTTTATTTGTATTTTGAAATGTACAAAAACATTTTTTTTTTCGTTTTTTACATTTTTAATATATTTTTTTTAAATCAAAGTAGTCCCCAACAAAAAAAAGTAGTTCACTGGTCATGGTGATAGCGGCTGTTCATGTTGTCTGAAATAAAAAATCGAATGGATTATTATTCAGTAGTTCTGCGGCTATCGTCCCTACCAAATATAATCAATTTCAAAAAAAGAAAATGTCAAACTTCAAAAAAAGTCACGAAAATCTTTTTTTTCGTTAAAAATTGTTTAAAAAAATATGAAAATATTTTCGAATATAAACAATTCTGGTAGCGACGATAACTATACATGAGTAGAAGAACATATGTAAATTTTAAAGCAATCGGTTGAATACTTTTTTTTTAGGACCATGACAGTTTCAGAAAATGATGATTCGAGAAAAATGCGTTTAGAAACGTAGCAGCTGCAGACTTGTCATGGTGCCTGGTAGACAGTCGCTTACGACACGTCGGCGACTATGAGCTGTAACTTATCAAATACTATGAATTTCGGTTTGAAATTTTCAGTATGTTTTCAATAGGTTTTACTGTCAAAATAAAAAAAAATCGATTTTTCGATGTGATTACATGAGAATACCCCCTTAACGTGCTATTTTGTTTTCCCTACTGAATTTCAGAAATTTAGCTCTTCTTTACGTTATCTTTAAGTTTAACCGTTTGTATAAAACTCTACTCAGTTTGCATCTCTTCTGTAGTTAAGAAATGTTAAGGTGAATTTTCATCTTGATTTAAGTTTTGTACACTTTGAGTTTATCGTTTTTGTTACGAAAAATTCAAGGCTACCCATTCTATAAATTCCAGGTCTTCCCATTATTGTGAGTACGCTGGTTTTGCACCAAAAGTTTATTATATATTACCGTAAGCGTAGTTACGATAAAAGGAACTGCTGCCTAAAGGCGGGGGGATACTTTGAAAAGCTTGCTATGGCACATGCGCAAAGCATCCACATGCCGATGTGGAGAATTGTGAAAAACTAACACTTGTTAACATCTTGCCACAGCTGTTCAAATGAATATAATATATATATATATATACGTACATATATATATACATTCGTATGTATGTATGACGTGAGCCGGCGACACAGTTTTCGTCATAGCAAGCCACGTTGGTCTGTCTGCCTTGTAAACAACAAAGTCACGCTAGAGAACATTAAATGAATATAATAAAAAATGTATGTTGCATACAACATGCTACAAGTAAACATGTTGTGTTTTGAATTTAACAAATTTATCGCCACTGAACATGTAACGGTACTATGTATTGACGGAACAAGTTCCTTTAAACGAGCGTTGCAAAAATTTGTTGTTGCAGTAGGTCGCAAATATGCTCATCGTCGGCTTTACGTCGGTTTGATAAAAAACGAGCTGACACATTCGTATTGCAGTCAGTTTCGTCGTAAGAAGCAAGCCGTACGTTTGCCGGAAGCGGAAATCAGTGACTAAATAGTTGAAAAAATTAAAACGAAACAAAAAAAAAAAATAGATATATACATACATACATATATACCAAAACAGTTTTTATGTGAGAAAGTGGTGTTAAAACTTCGTTTTTTGCTGGGTAGGAATGATCGATGGTGACTTTTTTCCTTTTTTTCGTGTTTTTTTTTCGTAAACACAAAATTTCAATTTTTTTTGTGAAAAATTCTGCTTAAAAAAGAAATAAAGTCACTTTTGTGTAAATAAATAACAACAATATGTGTGTGATGCTGAGCCGTATTGGGTTTGATTATTAAATCATTGTGCTGTGGTTGCAGTGTCGATTGCAAAAAAAAAATCACGGAAATCAGTGAAATGTGAAAATGCGAAAATTTCCGACGTGCGGCAATAAGCACTGTCGACACCGCGCCGCAAAGGGCGAGCGCTGATCTACTCACGCTTAGTGTTACAACTGTCCTGCTACAATCATGATGGCTGTTTGCGCGTGTGTATGTGTGCTTGTTGTGTGGCGGCAGTCAGCCACTCGGTCGGCCAAGCACACATAATGGACAGCCGAGTGTCGTTTACAAAGAATTGAACTTTCTGTCTATAAATTACGCGTTTGCTTTGTGTGTGTTAGGATGCACGGTGTTAAGTTATATTGCTGAGCGCTACCAAATGAAGCCAAACGACCCACTTGGCCGCGCTAACTGCGCTATATTTGCGCTGGCATGCGTGGCATATTGCGGCAGATATAATAAAATGTGTTTGTGTGAGTGTACTTGAATATGCTTGTCAGCTATGGGCATAAGTTCACAGGCTGCTGGATGTTGTCGCCAATTGTCATTGTTTTTCAGTCTCTTTAACCCTTACTAGCCGTTTGATATTGCTTCCCAGCGCTGCTGTTGCCTATATTTAGGCGCAACCCATTCTTTGTTAGGGTGAAATGCCACGTGCACGGCACAGGAAAGCATAAAATGCACACATACATACATATGTGCATGTGGGCAATCGCTCGAGCAGATATTTGCTGGACATCCTTTTGACCTAAAACATTTTATTACGTATAATCGACGCTAAGTGAAAGTCTATTGGTCTCATAACGTGCTGCACGGGGAGTGTGGTTGTGGAATATGTGCGTGTCGTGTATACTGGTTGTGTGCTGCTGTTTAGCATCTATGTGATATTAATTAACGGTTGAATTGCTTCTTCAAAGCGTGAAAAATATATTAGGGTTATTTGCATTGGCGGCGATACAAAGCTAATGAGTTTGAAATTATACGTACACGGGTAGAACGTGTTAATTATTTTAACATTACCCCTAAATGTGTGTTTCTTTAAATGTGAAAATTGATGTAAGATTTTAAATTTAGGCTGCGCTTGTGGAAAATACAGTAGAAATTCAGCAATTAAAGCCTAAAGCTGTTATTTACAAAACGCTTTGGCACTCACTCATATACAAAACGTGAGTCTGAGCTAACTTTGGTATTGGCTTCTATATTCGATGGAATCTTTGAAAAAACCAGCACATTTTGTGCTTTAAAGCAAGATTTATTGGTGACCAAATTCGTTTCAAAAATCAAAATATCGTTTTATACCAAATTTGGCATTTAATACCTACGAAGATGTTTCAACTTAAGTGTGCTTTTCTGAACATTTGGTTCTCAAGAAGTAATAAAACACATACAGCAGGTCTATTAAAAAATCCCAGGTCTACTATAGCAATTCACATCTTTTTGGCAAATTTCTTTTTTCTATTGATTATGAGTCCCTTCAAGGGTTGCACACTGATTATAGCGACCCACCAACTTTTCGATACCATTTTTGTATTGTGATTTGCACTTTGCTTTGAAATTGACTCCAGCTTCGGCGATCGCCTCTTCATTAGGCGAAATGTTCTTCCCAGCGAGCATTCTTTTGAGATCTGAGAATAAGAAATAGTCGCTGGGGGTCAGATCTGATGAATACGGTGTATCTGGAAGCAATTCGAAGCTCAATACATACATTTTTTCCATCGTTTTCACTGGCTTATGACACGGTGCATTGCCTTGATGAAACAGCACTTTGTCTTTTTTTAAATGCGGCCGTTTTTCGGCGATTTCGCCTTTCAAACGGTCCTTATGCATAGTCGCTGTTGATGGTTGTGATGGTGATAATTTCCCTTTTCAGGGTATTCTATGAAAATTATTGATTGGAATGCGCATATCCCAAAATACCGTCGCCATAACCTTGTCAACCGACTGTAGCGTTTTCCACGATTTGGAACGGGTGCACCTTGTCCAGTCCTCTCGGATGACTGTCGATTGGACTACGGAGTGAAATAATGGAACCATGTTTCATCCATTGTCACATTGTGGTCGCTAAAACTCGGGTTAATTACGCTTGAACAGTTCCAAACACTGCTCCGAAACATTAACACGTCCTGGTTTTTGATGAGCAATAGTGAGCTCGCGCGGTATCCACTTTGCACAGAGCTTTCTCATACCCAAATATTCGT
Organism: Bactrocera neohumeralis; assembly: GCF_024586455.1. Lineage (NCBI taxonomy): Eukaryota > Metazoa > Arthropoda > Insecta > Diptera > Tephritidae > Bactrocera > Bactrocera neohumeralis. The sequence continues at coordinate 15,165 of NW_026092914.1, read as the reverse complement.
CAATTATATGATCTACACATTCATTTGATATTTTTAAAGCGCCTGCTATCTCGAACATATCCACTTTACAGCCATACAAAAAAATTTTGCGGACTTTTTTGATGTTTTCGGAAATGACAACCTCTTTTTCCTCCTTTTTATTAATTTTTTTACGATAAAAAAGGTCGCTTAACACATAATGATATAATTCACAAACAGCTGTCAAATTTATAAAAGCGTATCTTGGTAGTTAGGGCTAACTTAAAATCATTTGTATAAAATTCTAGCAGCGCCATCTGTGTATATGCCAGGCCAGGGACTTTTCAATTGACCCGTTGTATGTAGTTTTCATGAAAACTTTCAAGTTTAGTTTTATGTTGAGTAACATTACTTTTAATCTTAGTAGATCCACACCAAGGTGGTAAATTTCTTAGGTTTCTTAAAAAAAAATTACACCACAAAAATAGTCTTTGTTTTTCTTCAGCGTTTTGCTATATACTTCTTCTTGCCATACATTCTGTTACAAAGTTTACAATGAATGCAGCGAGAACAAATTTGAAGCAAGAGAAATGGTTGTCTTCACGCAGTTCGACCCACTCAGCCATAAAAACTCTACGTGAACGCATTCGAAGAAGTCTCCTTAGAAAATAGAAACTTATGTCAAGCTAAATGGTTATTGCGACCAGATCAATATCAAGACTTATTCAAGGAGAACTCCATATGAAAGTCTGGCGTGGGTGAATTGGTCATCTTCTGACAACTGCTTGCAGCACATTAGGCTCTACAATGTTTAGCGGGTCATTTGGGACTCAAGTAAGTAGATGTGATACTACAGAACCGCGAAACGTCAGTTTGCCTCACAATAAAACTGAAAGCCTTTAGGTTATAAGATTTCAGACAGTATGTATACAGCCATTCATATTAGTTGGGTATGGCATACATATGTACATGAATATATATATATAATATAATATAAGGTATATATATAGTGTATACAGTTTTTTGAAATGAACTTTTGGAAGAGTTGCGGTGACGTGGAAAACTAATTTTTTTTTGTGTGCAGTGGTTGTCGATAATGTGATGAGAGTCATGAGAGAATCGAGTCTTAGAAAAGAAATTGTTGCGAAAACATATACGAGCCCTTAAGATCTTTAATAAAGCTAATGCATCCTTCCAAGGGCATACGCTGTATTTTTTCACTGCAAAACCCGCGCCATTTTTTATAGCATCAACGTAGCCGTTAACGGACTATTGGTGGAAGCACATACTAACTATATATTGGTTGTCAAAAAAGTCTTGCGGTATTTTCGCTAATTGGCGCTGAAAGCGCGTAGTTCTAGTTTTATTCGTCGCATCGGGTCATGCTATACCTTTTGGAAAGCTCATTTCACGCGCTAACACGTGTTTGATTGATTGTCGTTTCTTTTAAGTCGTTCGTGAGTTATAGCGTCGCAAACATGGAGCAAAATAAAGGGAAAATACGGCATATTTTACAGTACTACTACGATAAAGGCAAAAAAAATGCATTCAGTTTAGCCCGATACAGTTTCCATTTCCACCGCACAACGATGGTTTCAATGTTTTCGTTCTGGTGTAGAGGTGGTCGAAGTTGCGCCACGCTCCGGAAGGCCTGTCGTCGAAAATTGCGATAAAATCGCTGAATTGGTCGAAAGAGACCGGCATAGTAGCAGCTGTAGCATCGGTCAAGAGCTGGGCATGAGTCATCAAAAATTCATTTCAATTTCAATAAAGAAAAAAAATGCAATCAAAATACCGCAAGACTTTTTTGACAACCCATTATGTGTGTGTATACAGCATGCACATTTATGTGTTTTTCCCCTCAATTTCAATGCGATTTTTAGTATTGTTACTGTGCGTCGTTCAGCGTTCCGTCCCCCCTCTTCCCCAGCGCGGCGATAAAAAATGTATTGGCAATTTTACGGCGATTTGTGGCGCTTTGTTTACGACTCTTACGATACAGACATCCGTGTCGCTATGTGTGTGCGAAAGATTGTGTGTTAATCAATTTATTAACTCGCCGGTGAAGATTAAGTTTATTATCAAAGCTTGAGCAGTGCGGCTACATATGCGTGTGTGCGTGTGTGAAGATAGAGCTCAGTGATTTATTGAATAAGCAGCAGTGGATATGCGATCAGTGGATAAATAAAAAATCAATTTTTGAAAATTAAAAAAAAAAGTTTAAATATGAAAAATTCATAAAAATAATGTATTAAATCAACTCACGGCATCATTTTTATTTCAGCTGCAGCATCTTTGCGTACTAAAATGTAAAGAGGGTGTTTTGTAAAGTCGGCAAACAACGTAAAAATATAGCTGATATATGTTGCCATATCTGCGATTGAGTATGTGTAGCCGTAACTGACATAACAAATATAATTAATAATCTTGTCTTAGTTGCGACGGCAACCTAATCGGTTTTGTAAACAGCTGTTACAGTTATCGCTATGCCGTTACAGTTACGATTTTGCCCAGGCGACAGATCAAATTAATAAATGCAGCTGTATGTGTGTGTAAGTGTGTGTTTGTAGATGGAATTTTTCGGCTCTAACACACACGGCAACGCACTCGTGTTTGCTCTGTTGCTAAACGTCATCATATCCTTCTCGCTAGCCATAAGCTCCTGCCAAGCGTTCGCACAACGCAAAGCCGCATATCATTGTAAGCGTTGAGGCTTTCGCCTCTACCTCTCTAATAAGATTATTATTTTCATTCTGCGCTCAATCGTCTGTTTGGTAAGTAAAATATTTTTCTATTATCCTGCTTTATTGAGATACATTCTATATTCTAAATATTTACATATTGCTCTAATACTTAAAAGGTGTTTTTTTAGACATGTGATTTTTAAGAAGAAATATTACTTATACAATTATATAACATATAGCTTCATTATAAAGATAAGGGTTTGAAATTTTCCTCTAAAAATAATTTCGGATAAGTGACCATCAGGCTGGCTCGAAAAAATTTCAGCAGAGACGTCCGATTTGGACCACTTTTTGCAGCAATTGTGGCCTTATTTCAGCATTAACGCGCCGAATATTAGCCACCAAGGCGTCAATGACTTGGAGCTTAACTGCGTGTAGACAAGCGTCTATACATAACCCCACAAAAATTAGTCTAGCGGTATTAAATCGCACGATCTTGGAAACCACGAGAGCTAATGCACTCACCAGAAGTTTCCTTCAATAAATTAACTTTTTTATGGGCTGTAGAGCACGTAGCACCGGCTTGTTGGAAGCAAAGGTGATCTACATCACCATGATTCTACTCAGGGATGGAGAAGCCATAAATCAGGCATCCATAGCATTCCTCATTGACTGTAACATTATGACCGGCTTCACTTTTGACGAAAGATGGAGCAATGATGGCCTCTGCCCATTAAGCAGACCAGAACACCAAACAAGGACAGTAATAGCTTGTGGATTATCATAACTCCGAATGCGACAATTGTTTATTAACGTACCAAAATTTACCATTAAAGTTAGTCAAAGCTGAGCTTCATCGTTGACCTAAATTTTTGTGAAAATCGACGCTATACAGGCAATTACGTCGACTGAATGTAGGATGAGGCAAAGCTTTGAGCATACCGATTAATTATTTTGATAATGAATTTTTCTCAAGAAGCTGCTTATTTGTCGCAACCGCCAATATAGAACCAATCTAACATATAGCTGCCATACAAACTAAACGATCGGAAACAAATGCGTGTATGAAAAACTTTTTCCTTTGACGAAATATCTTCTCGAAATTTGACATGCGTTATTGTTCAGAACAAACCACTATAGGATATGGCTACCATACTAACTAACTCATTGAAATTAAGTTCTTTTAAGGAATATTTTATACATATGAGGGTATTCCAGCCTCGGTGCAGTCGAAATTATAACTTACTCTTATTTTATTTCATGAATTTGATGTTGCGATGCTCTTCGAAGGTTAGCTGTCTTCAGCCATACACGTTTTCTATAGCAAAGCACTAACTGATTTTTAACTGGTTAGAAACAGATATTTTATCACGGCGGTTCAGTCAATTAAGGTACCACTGAAAGTTTCCAATTTACTGACCCATTTCAAGATTACATTTGGTAATCAAAAGGTCATCCCGATAATATTTTAGTTGCTTTTGCTGTACCGTCTGCTTGTTGAACACCACAAGTTAGTTTCGGATAAACTATATTTCCGTCAGGTTTTCGCAAATTTTACCAAAACAGTCGGCCTTATCACGACAATACCGCAATATTCGTTTCTATCTGATCTAACTGGTTAGCTAAGGCTAGCTAGACTCATTTACCTCCATTGCTTGGAAAAATCCCCTCAATAAGTGATCAATTTGTAGTCTCATTTATTAATGTAATTCGTTTATGAAATGTTCATTCCGAAATTTTAACCATATAATCTTAGTTTTTGAAATAAATTTATGATATTTTTGGAAAATATTTTTGCTCTAGCTTTGGAAATAAATGTTGTCGATTTTCCATTTCCGATTTGCCATTGTGCTGTTGTAAAAATTTGCGTGACAATTTCTCAAAGTATACTGAACTTAAAAGTCAAACACATTCGACTAATCTGACATCTGATCTAACATTTATCTCTTTATGAAATTATATACATTTAAAAACACTTTAAAACAGGCCAACAAGACCTTAGGTGTAGAAAAGTTTTGAAATTAAAGTAAACATTGTCGGCATTTTCATATTCTTTACATTTATGATTCTCAGTGGAACTCGCAAAATTATTTAGATTTTGTCGGAAGCAAACGAACAAAGGTTGAAAAAAATATGTATGGTCCCTTCAAAACTTATCTTAAGGGTCTGTAAATGTTGAGAAAAAATTGTTAAAATATGTTTTTATTGTATTTTTTGACATTGCTATTTCAGTAGTAACCCTGGTGTTTCCTCATTAACTAGCTTGCCTCATTGTCAACCATTGCCAAACTTTGGCTCCATACCTAACTTAATGCATCATGTAAACATAAAAAATTAGTCTAACAGAGTGGCGAATAGAACAAACAACTGTATTATGCTTTCACCTGAGTGACTTCACCTGACAAATTCCGATGTACTGCTAGATGCTAGAGAAACGACGTCATCTCTATTTGGAAACATGGATCCAAGAATCATGCATGTGCAGACTGCTATGTAGTCAATTAGCAGGTGTTCTGGAGTTTCAGGCTCCCTGTTACAGAATCCGAAATTTGCATAAGAAGCTAGGCCGATGTTATATAAGCCGTTCTTGAACTTACAGTGGCCAGTGTACAATGTTTATCCCTATTGCAACCGCTCATTATCAACTTGGCATAGCGCATGGCTTGGAATTGTTGCCAATACCTCTACCTGCTCTTTCTTCCTTGCAAAGCAGCTCCTTTATGGTATGAGAAGCCACAGCGTTAAAGCGTTCAGGTCTTACCATGTTAGTGAATGCTGCGGAGCGGGCGAACTCATCTTCCAGTTCATTCCCGGCTATACTTTTGTCACCGGGCACCAAGATAAGTTGCGCTTGATTACGTTCCGATAGGCTGTTTTGCCGTTGTCTACACTCCATCACCAGTAGCGAAGGCGATTGCTTTAAGTGCCGCTTGACTGTCGTTAAGTAGTGTTATATGTTCGCTGCGATATTTGAGTTTGAGGTTTATTTCTACGCACCAACCTATGGCAAAGATTTCTGTTGAAAAACTGCTCGAAAAACTTCCCATAGATATGGATAGTTTGGTGCGTGGTCCTGCGGCTCCTGCATCAATATCTTCCTACGTTTTCGAGCTGTCGGTGTACTTGTTTGTACTATCCCTAAGTAGTAGCTCGAGAGTGGAATCATTCCATTCAGCCCTACTGCTGAGAGCAACCTTGAACTTGTTAATGAAGTTTACTCTTTTGATAATGCTGTCTCTTGGGAGAAGAGCTAATGAAATTACACGGCTTAACTCTTTCATCCGCTCGAATGAGATTACCTTATCTCTGCCAAATCTTTCTGCGGTTGTTTGAAGCAATGTGTATTTGGCTACCTTACCGATTACTAGGTGAAATGGTGTGAGCTCAAGCATGTCTTCAAGGACTACCGTCGGTTATGTGCGATTGGCACCCAACATGCAGATGCAAGCAAGTTGTTGGAGCTTCGATAGTTGGAGCCCTACAGAAGTCCGCGATGCTTTTGTGGCCCAAGGCACCCCCATACGTGATAATCGGTCGCACGATTATTGTATCAACCACCTGACTGTTCTTGACTTGCAACTTCACGACTTAACAGCTAATCGATTGCACACCATTAGTGCTTTAGTAGCTTTGACTATCAAAACAAGGCTGAGTTTATTTTATTGTGTTTATAAAACGGACAAACTAATTATAATTTTATAACATTGTGCAAAAAATTAAGAAGAGTAAGATGGCATTGCTGCATTTATTTATTATAAAAAAATATCCACATGTTGTAAGGAATATAAGAAACCAAATAGTTAAATAGTAGAACTTATATAATTTAATATTATTTTCTCTATCTATCTATATGAAACAATATATGTGGAGTAACAGCATAATAAAACAGTTAGCAATATTTTACATTTATTTATATATCAATGATCCATTAGCAGCTTGAAAAAAATCCCAAAACAAGTTCACAGCCTCCTTACCTTTTTTTTTATTTAACGAGTATTTTAACACACTGTTTAAATTTGAAACTCATGACAACCTTTTGGGTAAAAACCTCCAGTCATCCGAAAAAACAAGGCAACAAAACATAAAAACCTCAGATTCTCCATACCGTATGCGATGGCAGTGCGTTGTGGCAATCGATTCGCGAATTTTGCTGAATACATCATTGGGGTTCACTTAACAGAGCAGCAGACTTGAAAGAAAATGCTTTGAAAAGCACTTGAATGGTCTTAAATGCATAATTTCTATGTAGAGTATGAATTTACATAAAAATTCCGAAATCCGCTTCAATGGAGCATTCCAAATCAATTTCAGCGCCGCTCTGCAGGGATTACTACTAATGTGTAGCCATTTATGTGGATAAATTAAGACAGATCTGTGCTGCGCACACAAACACACAGAAGGTGAACTAAGAAAAGCGCAATATAAGCAGCATAGGTGGGAAAAAAGTAGCAAACAAGAAGGGCGCTGAGAGCTGAACGAATCAAGCAGTTGGAAAAGGGCAATCCGCGAAAATTCTGTTGCTAGCATGTCGACAGCCGCTTTTGTTGACACACTGTTGACATTTTGCTATTCAACGCATTTTGTTCGCAGCGCTTGATAGTTAAGTTACAGATTTATATGCTATAGTTAACCGATATCGACGATTCTGACAAAAGAGCAGCCTCTTCGAAGGAAAAGCATTGTACAAAATTTCTAACCTATATTTTGAAAACTGTAAGCTAGTTCGCAGAATCAAGAGACAGACGTATATGGCTAAATCAGCACAGTTCGTCACTCTGATCACTTGTATATTTATACACTTTTAGTTTATTGTTTATAATAAAGCTCCCTACAAACTCTAAGAACCTAAGCTTATACCAGAATATATCCAGAATGACTCGTAAGCCAAAGTCTATTGTGCTTCAAGGTAACCCATCTCTACTTCAATATAGGATACCCCTTAATATGATATGCATTCTTATAAATATTTAAAAACATTATAATTCTTAGTCTCTCTTACATTTCGTGCGATAAATTATGCTAACATTTATTCAAATAAAAGCAGTGATTATTCTGAAAACCGAAATCTACATGTTGAATTTGTATGAAAGTCAAGTTCGAATTTAATTTCCAAATTAAAAATATTCAAAGCTTACTTCTTTTAACTCTACAAATTTTTCATGTATATCATAACTGTATAATACATTCGTTTTGGTATTATGATAAACCAAATGTTTGCGATACTTTGAATCATAGATAAGAAAATAATTTCCCCATTTTCCGAAGTTAGTTTCCAAAACTCAAACCGTTAGCTACAAATTCAGCTTTGTAAAATCCACATTTCGAATTATGCATACTATGAAAGTGAGTTACTACCTACTCGATTACTTACGAGTCGTAGAGAAGCGGTTGGTGTTATATTCTTAGTAAAATGTTCCAAATGGGACAATTATCAGTTCTTTTCTCCTGTCCGGTTTGCTTTTCATGGCAGCTTAACGAACCAATCCGTCGCATATGTCACGATTTTAATCTCATTTCTGCACATTTGATACATCTGATTCACTTTTCGAAATTAAAAAGACTATTGTCTTCTATTAATAAATAAAATCATAACAATTGGTTATAACGTATTAGGTCTACAACTTTGCTTCCGCCGTTTTTTTTTTTTTGTAAATTTAAGGCTTTATTGTATAAAAACGGTTACAAAAATGTTATTCAAAATATTGGCCGTCGTTAGCTACTACTTTTGACCATCTTTCTGGCAGCATGCGTATTCCTCATCTTTCGAGTCGATCCAAGTATCAATCCAATTTTTGGCTTCTTCATAAGCACTGAAGTGCTCGTTAGCTAGACCGTGTGTCATCGATCGGAACAAGTGGTAGTCAAATGGAGCAACGTCTGGAGAATACGGCGGGTGGCGTAAGATCTCCCATTTTAGCGTCTCCAAATACCACCTTTGACCACCTTTGCGACGTGAGGCCGAGCATTGTCATGCTGGAGAATGACTTTATCGTGTATTTCCTCGTACTGTGGCCGTTTTTCTTGTAGTGCTTGGAGCACAGGACAGAGATTATCGTGGCATTTACGTTACACTTTCTTCTTCCAGAAGCCGATTTCTTCGGTAGAGAAATGTGATCTCTTAGCCTCGCAACTGTGTACTCCAATAATAAAGACTATTTTCAACCGAATTTATACATAAGTAGATCATCTTAACCCTACCACACTTGAAGAGAGCGTGAAAAGACTACCGGTCTGTAACAACGCACGGTTAATCTTAACTTTTCAAGAAGAGCATAACGATTGCGGCGAAGTTTTGCTGTTGGCACACTTTTGCTCCACAAAAATAGTTGCTTGTGGACCGTTGGTCGCCCACGACCCGTCGCCGTCTTCACTTTGTGACATGCAGCATTAAACTTGCATTCTTCCACTTGAATGAGCCGCAGTTCGTTGTGTGAACCAGCAAGCCGAGACAAGTTGAGCTGAAATGAACCGAGCAACGTATAAGCACATGTGGGCATCTCATGCAACTGCTCAGCATATGAACTCACTTATGTGCAGGCAGTATGCTTGTGTGTGCATATAGTTTTACTTACTGTTGTTTGCTGCCACTTTGTTCCGTTATCGGTTGCACAAGACAGCCCAGTTGAACAAGCCAAGCTTCCTTTCACCTTAGTCTATCTGCCGGCCGACGCTTAATGCCCCAGCATCCACCTACTCTTCGTTGTTTTTAACTATCTATGTATATGTATGTGTGTTTTTATTTGTAGCCACAGCAGTGTTCCGTTAAGTAGCATGCAGCCTTCGAAAAATGAATTTAATTTTCCACTCAACGAAGTGCAAAATATAACCGCACCGCAAAGAAAAGAATGAAAACCCCACCTTCTTATTGTCCACACATACACACATATATACTTGTACATAAAAGTGGGTTTAAATATGAATATGTTTTTGTATGTGCCCCTATAAGTGCCAAAAAAACCAAGCTCTTCCAGTTTTTGCCGAGTTATCAAAGATGTGTATGGTCTAACGTTGTCCTGATGGAAAATGAACGCCTTTCTTTTGATCAGTTTCGGCCGTTTTTCTTCGATTGCTAGTCTCAGTCTCTTCATTTGTTGACAGTAAAGTGTATAATCAATCGTTCGATCAGGCAGAAACAGCTCACGATGGAGGATTCCTTTCCGATCCCATCAAACACTCAGCAAATGTATATATAAATTTTCAGCTCTCAGATATAACCAATATATAATCATTTTATAACCAAATCTCAAATTTTGTTTCAATATGAGTGGTTTTTACTATATCGTTTCTGCTTCGAACAAAGATTTTGTCCCAAATTTAGTCTAAACAAATTTTGTGTGCAGAATCATTGCGATTGTTGGAAAATGCTTGCGGGACTCAATTTTATCAAAAACTCAAGCCTACAATTGGTACAAAGCCTTCAAAGACGGTCGAGAGATCGTTGAAGACATGCCTCGTTCTGGACGACCTCTTAAACTGATGAAAATATTAAAAAAGTGAAGGATATGGTGTTAAAAATCGTCATGTAAGTTGTAGAGAAATGGCAAGAAAGCTCGACATCTCTCGTGAGTCCGTTCAAATGATTTTGGTGGATTTTTTGGTTATGAAACGCGTTCTTGTTCCGCGACTTGTCCCGATAAAGCTGAATTTTTTCATAAAGAGTAAAGAGCTGTCTTTGGATATGCTTGATCGTGCAAATTCCGAACTCACATTTATGAAGAGAGGACCTAGAACAACGCCAAATCAGATACCAAGCGTTATTTTACATTTGCTGTCCACAAGCTTGTTTTGTAAGTAACTCGAGGCAAAGTTAACTCTTTTACTAAGGGAATTGGTTTCCAATATTACCTTTCCTTACAGAGAAAATTAGGAAATGAAGTAGACAGGGAGACAGAAATAAGTATCTATATTGACGGCTCCACACTAAATAATCAAGTAAGAGGAGGCGTCTGATAACAGATTGGGGTGCCGTCTACCCGACAACTCCAACATCTTCCATGTGGAGATCCCAGAAATTACAGAAGGTCTTCTTGTTCTGCCAGAGAATGTTCACAATAAGAAATATATGTTTCAATATGTATAGGTAGATATTCAAGCGGCTTCGAAACCACTAAAGTCTAATAGGGTTTTAACAACATATCGACAGGACATATCGATAAATGATAACTGTGAAGCAGATGAATTAGCCAAAGCAGCCAGCACCCTTCAACTAGAATTTGAAGAATGAGGTAATTTATATTCTTCTGTTTTCTTTTAGATAAATAAACGACAAACTTGTTATAGATTTAGCTGAGCCTCGGTAGCGTCACTCCCTAACATGCTCAAGAAGCAGGCGAACGTAGCATGAATAGAATATGGGTCGCACATGCCGACTATTAAAACATAACTATTAAAACATAAAAAGAATGATATAAGAACTCTAGTAGGAGTGCAAACAGGTCACTGTCCAATTTACAGATGTGCCCGCGGACCGGGAAAACCATACAATGGCTTTTGGTGTAGGCAATAGAAAATATTTAATGCGAATACAAAGCTACGTAAAAAGGAATTAAAAGTATATGCCGAAAAATCTTGGGTGATGCTGACGATGTCTCGAAGGTTGCACAAATAAACTTTTTGCACTGATGAATCTCATTAGAAGTTCTGGGTGGTTCATAACCGTTCTAAAAAATAGCGACTGGCACTGCAAAACATGAAAATATAACCGAAAACAGCTTTTTGTTTCGCTTTGCTTTGTTTAACCATAGAGCTTTCCAGTTAAGCGGGTATTCTGGTCTAAAAATTAAAAAAAAAATCGATTTTTTTTTATATTTTCAAAGTTTAACTATTCAAGAATATGTGTACAAGAGGATTTTTCAAAATTCAAATTATTTTCGGAGATATAGGCATTTTGCTGACCCGGCATCCAAACAGGTTCGGCCGGAACTAATCGAACAAAAGACTTTACGCGAAACTTTAAACGCGTTTTTCTCAAAACCGACTTTTTCGGAACGATACCCACGATTTCTCAGGTTCTACTGGACCGATTTACTTGAAATTTTCATAGAGTCTTCTTTATAGGCTTGTCTATGGTTGGAACTAGCCCCATTCCCAAATTTGTATCTTTATTATTTTTAAAAAATTCGAAATAGTCAGAAAAAGTGATCCAAAAAAATTTTTTTTCAGGCAGTGGCCATTTTGTGAAAAAAATTTTTCCCACTTTTCCGTCCTTCCGGTCATTGCGACATTATTCCAGATTAATAATCTTTTTTTTTTAGTTTCAGAAAACTAGGAGGGTTGAAATCATGGGTATGGTCACGTGGAAATTTTTAGAGACCCTCCACTTCTTCAGCTCATAATTTTTGAAATTTTTTACTTTTTGTAGTTTTTAATTTTTGTACTGTAATTTATCTGTACTCTTCTAAAATTGACAAATAACTAATAAAAAAAATGGATAGTAAAAATATTAATTGCCTTTTTTTACGACACTTTAAAAATTACCTGAAATTCATGCTTCTAGACCAGAATACCCCCTTAAAGCAAAAGTTTGAAGCAAAGCGAAGAAAAAGTTGTATGTGAATTAGCCATTATAAGTTGAAACTGTTCGCTTACTTTATTTCGGTCCATCAACTTGAAACTATTTTACCAGCTATACAAATTCAAAGGAATATCTAATACTAAAAACGCAATTAAACCCCTTGATGGCCTTTTTACAAATCCATGAAAACTTAATGATAATTGAAGTTTTTTAAAGCTTTGTATTGAGTATACATTTTTGGCTTCAGACAAATTTCTAAATAAGAGAAAAAACTCAAAACATACACGTGAAGAGCGACAGAGATTTTTCCCAAAACAAAACGGGTGGTGTGTCTTTCAAACCAAACTTAAGGTCTGTCACGTTACAAAAACAAAAAAGATGAACAGAAAATGAAGCGTAAAAGTAAAGAGTAAAGTATTTGATTTAATACTAAAATGAAAAAATAGCATAACATATTAAAAAGCATTTAAAGCGCGGAGCTACCATCCCATCATCAATGCGTCGAAATTGGCGAAATTAATTTTTCTTTTCCCTTCACAAAGGAATTAGTGAATTTTTTTTTATTTAATATATATTTATTTGCAATCTATCAATTAACAAACAGCAAATTTTTTAAATACATTAATAGTGACAGGATTGATTGTTCTCCATTGAGACTAATCAATATATTCTTAAATTATTTTATTTGCTTAAACTTCTTAAAACTACTTAAAATCTATATGGAAGATCCAAAATGTGAGTTCGTTTTAAGTGTCTAACATCCATACTGTTGTCTAGTAAATTTATTGCCAGTAAGTTTTCATGATTAGACAATCTATCTAAATACTTTTGACAAGATTTGCTGATTTCGTCTTTAACAAAAGGTATATTTAAGTCTTTGTGGATTTCGAAGTTGCTTACATACCAAGGAGCACTTACAATGCTTCTTAAAGTTTTCGATTGATATCTTTGGAGGATTTCAATGTTGGATATACTCGCCGTACCCCATAACTGCATTGCATACGTCCATACTGGCTTAAGGATTGACTTGTAAAGTCGTACTTTATTTTCAAGGCTAAGTTGTGATCGCTGACCTAAAAGCCAGCACATTTTTTTAGTTCGAAATTTGAGCTGCTACGTTTTTTTCTTTTATGTGTATCTTCCAAGTGAGACGTCTGTCCAAATAAAGACCAAGGTATTTCACAGTTTCGCTTTCAGGTATTATGGAGCCATTTAATGTTACGGGGGGACATTTCTCAGTCCTTAACGTAAACGTTATTTGAACAGATTTCTGTGTATTTACTTCTATCTTCCAATTCTTTAGCCATTTTTCGACAATATTAAGTTGTTCTTGTAAGTGAAGTGAGGCATCACTAGGATTAAAACTGGTGGCGATAAATGCCGTATCATCAGCATAAGTTGCTACCTCCAAGCCATTAGCGATCGGTAGGTCAGCTGTAAATATTGTATATAATATGGTGTTCAAGACGCTCCCTTGGGGAACTCCAGCGTCAATCGAATAAGGATAAGAAAATGCATCTTTTTCTTGGACATAGAACGTACAATTGCTTAAAAATGATTTTATAAGTAGGTAGTAATTCGCTGGAAACCATTTCTTTATTTTATAATGTAACCCTTGGTACCATACTTTATCAAATGCTTGTTTAACATCTAAAAAGACCCCTGCGCAGTATTGCTTACATTCGTAAGCACTCGTGATAATTTTAACAATTCGATGACATTGCTCAGGAGTTTCCATCTAAACCCAAACTGGTGTTCAGGCAATATGTTTTGGTCCTCTAAAACAGGTAACATTCTCTTTAAAAATATATTTTCAAACATCTTAGAGAAGGTCGCCAGTAAACTAATTGGACGGTACGAAGAAGGGCAGTGCTCCGGTTTATTGGGTTTTGCAAACATTATTTTTTCAGCGCATTTCCATTGACTTGGATAGTGGTCGAGTCTGAGCATAGCATTGTAGATGTAAGTAAGTAGTCTGATACATTTTTGGGGCAGGTGTCCAATAGTAAGACCATCAATTTTATCAAAACCAGGCGATTTTTTAAGTTTAATTTTCTTTATCTCAGTCGTTACTTCCTTGATAGAAATTCAAGGCGATTCTAGGAAGTTTAGTACTTCAGTAGTGTTTTCATTATCTGGAATTACATTTGGTCTAAAAACTGAATGTAAATGAATTAGTGAATTTGAGATCGAAATCACAAAAGCGAAAAACAGTCGAATAACACTAGTTCAACTGTATGTGAAACTCAACTCAAACTCGCAATCAGTACAGTACACCTCAAATACCCTACATTCCCTTTGATGACCAACAGTGGAGCACACAATAAAAGTTTACGCAGATGAGCAAAATGAGCAGTTAACCAACTTGTTGGTTATGAAGTGCTTGTAATACCTAAAAGTAAATGCTCAAATTGGAAGACTCAAATTGGGCAGAGGGCAGCTGCCACACAAAATTTTAATTAATTCATAAGTTTGACTAGTACTACAAAGGTTTCGTACAATTTGGTGTACAAATTGATCATTAATTAAGTACAGCTGCTTCAAAAACTATGCCTCTCTTTACTGATTTCGACTCTATAGAAATAACGTGTTTTCATATTTATTTTAAAACATCAATATTGCATTGCTCAATTTTCTTACATTATGTGCAAAACTGATACTAAGGAAATATGCGTACTTGTTGCTGATAGAACGAATTTTCAATACGTAGGTTGCCTTTTATTATTTGGAATTTGGCAACTCAGAAAATTATCGTAAAGTTCGACATTTTTGGTGTTGAAACATACTCAGAACGTTTTGACATAAGGCCGCTACTTGGGTTGTTTACAGTAACTTGAAATATTCAGCTCGACCAAAAACATTATGTTTTTTAAAACTTTCGACGTGGATAAGCTCAGCAACAATGCATCGATGAGCATAATTAAATTTTGGGTAATAAAGTTTCATCTAGGACAAGTGTTTATCAATGAGAAATTTTGACGACTTCTTTTTATTTCCATGCGTTTGACA